>NC_090759.1:10256311-10308811 GCF_036898095.1 Palaemon carinicauda | reverse complement strand
GAAGTGAGTGGTTCGACTGATTTGATTTCCTACGTAAATGAAAGTTGGCAGAGCACAAGTAGTTCTAGTAAAGGGGTTTTAGGGTTAATAGAATGGCCAAGTTAGCGAGGGAATAGGTCAATGGAATGGTCAGATATTCTAGAAAAAAGGTCAATTGGTTGATCAGTTATTGGAAACGTCCGTGTCTCGCAATCCGTGGGTCTTGAATTAAAGCCCCTCTCAATTTTTCACTTGTAGGCTGCCGAGGCAAGAGGCCGTGTTTTAGGTAAGGTAAGGCAATCCAAAACGAACGAACAGTTTGTTCAGAGGAGAGTTTATGTAGCATTAAATGTACAGTATTTTGTTTTCTTTAATGAAAAATGCAAGACGTGACGCTACTACACGGGGGCGTATAAAAATGCTTCTTTTATATAAAATTTGGTTTTGACGATACGTAAAATATACACTAAATTACAGTAAAAAAAATATTTAGAATGTAAAATGGATTACTTTACTGTTTCTCTCTCTCTCTCTCTCTCTCTCTCTCTCTCTCTCTCTCTCTCTCTCTCTCTCTATATATATATATATATATATATATATATATACAGACGAATAAATTCTAAGAACGTAAAGAATGGATTACTTTACTGTTTCTCTCTCTCTCTCTCTCTCTCTCTCTCTCTCTCTCTCTCTCTCTCTCTCTCTCTCTCTCTATATATATATATATATATATATACACAGACGAATAAATTCTAAGAACGTAAAGTTAGTCTCTCTCTCTCTCTCTCTCTCTCTCTCTCTCTCTCTCTCTCCCTCTCTCTCTCTCTCTCTCTCTCTCTCTCTCTCTCTCTCTCTCTCCTCTCTCTCTCTTTCTCTCTCTCTCTCTCTCTCTCTCTCTCTCTCTGTATATATATATATATATATATATATATATACATATATATATATATATATATATATATTCTACCCGTCCTTTTACGTTAGTGGCTTAGGGAAAGAAAGAGCCTGTGTGAATACCTATTTCTTCTGGTGGGAACCCATTTTATAGGGGATCCAGTCGTACTTCAAATACAGGTTCCAACTCTGAACGAAGAATTGGAATGGTTAAAACTCATTTCATTGTGCCATTCGGGCGAAAATTGCTCTGCATCTAGGTTGACTTCGCTTCTGGATAGCTGTTTTCAGTTCTCGATCTCGACTATCACGAAGCGATAGTAAACTGGACAATAAAAATTAGACCTAATTAGGACGTATAGACACTATTGAAGTCTTTGAAAGTCAGTTTTTTTCTTCAGAAATTGCAGGACTTAATTAGGACTTGGAATACCTATTGAAGCCATCTAAGGTCAGTTTTGGAAGATGCTGCAGGACCTAATTAGGACTTGGAGAAACTATTAAAGTATGTGGCATTTTAGTTTTCATGATATATTTTTGCTTAACAAAAGCTCTCCATTCCACGCTTGTCTTTCTCTTAATTTCAGTCTCATATCCTGGGGAAACAATTACTGTCTGCCCTAAGAATGTATATTCATTAATAAATCTCGTTGGGTTTGTCGCTTGCTTTTTCATTGAACATTATTCAGTCCTACAATTCTGCTTTCTTTATTCAAATCTTCCATCATATTTTTCAATTCCCAAACGGTCAAGTGATAACCAGATGTTTTTTTTCCCTGACAAGACATTGAAATTACTCGCAAAACTTACAAGGATTAATTTTTCTGAATAATTGTCTTTTTCAGTTTTTTTTCTTATTACAGAGGCTTTCGCAATCGAGGTGTTTGCATATGCCTTTACAAAGGAAAATAACAATCTTGCTCCTAATTACTTTTTTTTTCTCTTATATCTCATCCAGAAGCGTCTTTTCTGGGTATTCATCTGTTCTTGGAAAGCATCTCAAGTAATTATGACCCCGTTATCCGTCTGACGTTATTTTAAACAAAAGGGTGACTTTGGAAATACGAGATTCCGGATGTAAGTTGCACTAATTTTATTTTACTGGCCGGCCCTTTTTTTCTCTGGCTTTGAAATTTATTTTTTTTTATTATCACTTTCATATTCTTTTCTTTTTACGACAATAGACTGCTTCAAAACTTTGAGCTCATGGCAAAAGAAAGTGGAGATAGTTGATGTAGTTAAACATGTAAATTTGTCCCTCTTAATGAGAGAATGCCTTGATGAAGTTATTGAGTTTCAGCACGGCATATCATTCCTGTGCTTAAGATTGGTTACGGGCAAAAGGGCTCTCGAACTTGGTGAAATTACTCCCCCAGTTCGAATCTAAATTTTTCTCTCTCTCATCTTTTTCTTCCTCTTAATATTACTTCGTCCTTCTCCTAATTTTATAAACTTGCTTTCGTGTTGCTGTCCCAACTCTATGAGAAAAATATCCTTTATTATATATATGTATATATTATGTACATACACACACATATATATAAATATATAAATTATATATTTGTATATATAAATATATATGTATATTTAAATAGATATATATATATATATATATATATATATATATGATATATATATACAGTATATATATAAATATATATATATATATATATATATATATATATAAATATAAATATATATATATATATATATATATATATATATGTATATATATATATATATTATATATATATATATATATATATATATATATATAAATGTATATATATATGTATATATAAAAATGTATATATATAAATATATATATATATATATATATATATATATAATTTATGTATATATATTTTATTTATTTATTTTTCTTTCCTTTTGGTGTGGATGTGTCTGCATCCATTATAGCCTCTGGCGTGGATGTTTCTACATCAGTTATTGCTGCCTGCTTCGATGAATGGGATTAGGTACCACTGTTGGGAGGTGATTGCATTTAAAGCTATACAGTATGTGAGAGTATTGGATGATCTCAGCCATCCCGAAGATGGTTTGGACTTTTTTGGCAGAACTATTCTCAAGTGTCGGGTCTTCAGAATCCAGGGGGATCCAATGCTTGGCGTAGGACTCTCGGCTTTCGGCCGGAAGCCCATCATTACAGATATGGGGAGGATGATTCCATAGTTTTTTCGTCTTGGTCCTGGCAGGCGGGTTCAGCTTACACCTGAGCCTCTATATCTGTTTTGATGCTATCCTTCGGGTAGGGTATGTAATGGACCATCTGGGAAGTATACTCTCATTTTGCCCATAGTGGAGAGTGCAAATTTCCTTTCCAACATTTCATGCCTTAATATTCTCGAGCAGGACCATCAAACTATGTCTATTAAAAATTTACCTTTTATTTTTTCTTATGGATTCTACCTACAACGACCCCCCCCCCCACCCTCCCCTGGATATGCTGACTCGCCCCCTGCACTGTTGACGACCTCTGGCAATTCATTTAAAGAAAACTGTTGAAGACTTAGGAACTAAAAAGAACCATTCTTTGAACATTCGAAAAAATGGTAATTTGGGCAACTCACGAAAATTGAAAATCCTGCATGTTACCCAAATCCCATTATAAGCCAATTATGATGTGCTACATAAGATATTTGAGTGCTACGGATTAATAAAAGAAATTAGAATGAAACTTCAAGATGATAAATGGGAATCTTGGTTATCATTTAATTGTCATGAGGAAGTATTCAATGCAAGCCATAACATTATGAATATTAATATAGGTAATATGAATATGAAGGGTGCTCTATGTGGTGGGGTACCTAAAGATGTGGATGTCTATAGACTAGCTGCCTGGATTGATAAAGACTCAGAAATAG
The DNA here is from genome assembly GCF_036898095.1 of Palaemon carinicauda. Classification (NCBI taxonomy): domain Eukaryota; kingdom Metazoa; phylum Arthropoda; class Malacostraca; order Decapoda; family Palaemonidae; genus Palaemon; species Palaemon carinicauda. The sequence goes on along the minus strand of NC_090759.1, from coordinate 10,305,053 downwards.
TAATGCCATCCCAAAGAAAGCCAAAACCACCAATGTAGCTTGTTGCTCAATCTACAGGAGGTACAGAAAATTATTTTAAGATCTGCAAATTTCTTCAGAGGAAGGTAGGAACGATTGCACCCGGAGGTATATCTCGATTTGATAAGGAAAGTTACTTGATAAATACCATGTCATACACACAGTCTGTTATATTATCCAATTTAAAGACAGACAATGATGTTATGAAATTGGACATCAAACCCCATCTAAACTTTAGCTATGGAAGGCGACTGGTTTTCAATAGAGATCTATATGAATTTTCGGAAGAGGGGATATTAGCTGTGTGTCTTTTATCAGTGTGGAAAAGTACATAAAGTACCTGGAACATCAATGATTATCCTTACTTTCCAGGATGCTCATGTACCTTTCCACATTGACATTGAAAATGAAAGGAATAGAGTTCGACCTTTTAAGCAGAAGCCACTGCAATGTTTTAATTGCTTTGGATTTGGGCATCCTTCCAGAGTTTGCAAGAATGATAAAATTTGTAATACTTTCTCCAATCTTTACCATGGAGAATGTACACTTGAGGCAAGGTGGTTGAACTGCTATTCTAATCATAAATCTAACGATAGGAGCTGCCTGTTTCATAAATTAGGTGAAGCTGTACTCAATAAATCAATTATTGAACATGTAAGCGTAGGGCATGCCAAGAGATTATTAAAGAAATCGACTACCTATGCAAAGACATTAAAAATAGGAGGAAAAGTTCCTCGGGAATCATCTAGCCCACCCACTACTGTAGGTAGTTCGCGAAAAAGAAATTCATCATCTACTGATAAAGTGCTGCATAATAAGACAAGAATATCTCCTCCTAAAGATTTACCATTGTGGATCAACAACATGACATTGCCCACCACTATCCAACCTTTATCCCCCATTACAAAGGATAGTACTAACCTCTCCCAGGCCATGTCCTTGTCTGATTTAATGGAGATTCCACCTGAAACCAAGTTAGCAGGTTCACCTGTAGTATGGTAGGTACAAAAGCCTGGTAGCTCACAACCTATTAATTGGAAGAGAGAGAGAGAGACCTCCATCTCTCTCACCCCCTTCCATAAGAAATATTAGAGTTATGACATCAAATATATATGATGTTTTGTCTGTTGGTGTTTCCGATCAACCAGAAGACAATTTAAATAAATCAGAAATTCAAGTTTGGGTCAAAAGGACAAAGAGAAAATCACAAACACAAAACCATATTTATCAAGACCCTCTCCAATAAAACCACTGGGAAATAGTATTAGATCACAAATTGCTAATGGGAAGACTCCATCCAAAAGTTCTTCCAAAAAATAAAGCATAGTTTTTTCCTCCATTTTGCAATGGAGTTGTCATGGTTTAAAGGCCAAATGTGAAGAACTTAAGCTCTTAATTCACGAGCATTCCCCATAATTGTTATGTCTACAGGAGAGTAAGCTAGATGCTAATAACCCTTGTCCTCGCGATTATATTGGCTATAGGACACCATATGATCACCGAGTAAGGAGTCATTGCGGAAGTGTCGTATACGTAGATCGAGATGTTCCTCAAATATCTTTGTCTTTCTGTACACCTCTGCAGGCAGTGGTTGTACAGGTTGATATAGGGCTAAAATATGTATTCTGCTTTCTGTACTTGCCCCCAAATGATAACATATCGTTTGATAATTTAGTAGAGGTGATTCAACAACTCCCTCAACTTTTTATTTTACTTGGAGATTTGAATGGTAGACATCCTTTGTGGGGTGATGTTTTAGCAAACACCAGGGGCAATATTATATCATTATCTGTGGAAAACGAGCATGTTGGTCTCCTTAATAGAGTATGATTGGCATACTAGTGATAATGCACCAATCATTATAAACACCAACAATGGTCCACCTCTACAAAGGTCACCACAATGGAATCTTGACAAGGTGGACTGGGTTAAATTTTTTGAGCTAAGTGAAATCGAGGGAGTGGAGAACAGTTTGAAAGTATTGATGATGCCATAGACCTACTGAATGGATTTCTCCATACAGCAGGAGTCAATTCGATTCCTAAAACCACAGGATTATTCAATCGACGACCAGTCCTGTGGTGGTCCTCACAATTAACTGTCTTACACAGAGCCACCTAGGTGTTAATATTGGATATCTTTTGTTTCCTCAGTCAACAATAGAACACGACCATCTTCTGTATGGAGGAAAATAAAAAAGATTGCCGGCCAATTTAACCCAAACCCACCACCAGTGTTGAAGGTGAGCGGTCAGTATGTGACTGAAGTAAATGATGTTAGCAATGCCCTGGCTGATCATTTTTCAAATGTATCATGCAATTTTGAAGGAGCTCCTGGTCACCATTATAGGAGCATTGACGAAAAGAAAAATTAAAATTTTGCAACAGGAAGGGAAGAATCTTAAATTCTCCTTTCACTGAAAGAGAATTTGATTTCGCACTTGCTACTTGTAACGATACAGCCCCTGGACTCGATGGAATTTCATATGCAAGGATTAAACATGTAGTTTTGTAATTCAATGTTATTTGTTTTAAGCATTATTAATAGAATATGTCATAATCATAGTTATCCAACTGTTTGGAACTAGCCATTATTTTAGCCTTTTTAAAACCTGGGAAGGACAAGTTTTTAGCAGCAAAATATTGACCAATTGCATTGACATCTTATTTATGTAAAATCATGGAGAAGATAGTCAATGCAAGACTGATGTGGTACCTTGAAAAGAATTGTATTTTTTCAACTATTCAGTGTGGATTCAGAAAAATGCACTCAACGACTGATCTGTTGATACGACTTGAGTCCTCTCTGTGATAAGCCTTTGCTTCCAAACAGCACCATGTGACAGTCTTTTTTTTACCTTAAAAAGGCATATGATACTACATCGAGATATGGTGTACTTAAAACCATTTATGAATTTGGGATTAAGAGGAGAGTTACCACAGTTTGTTCAATCATTTCTTTCACACAGAGTTTTTCAAGTGAGAGTGGTGGAAACTATCAGAGTGTAAATGTCAGGAAGAGGGAGTTCTTCAGGGCTGTGTGCTGAGTGTAACCCGGTTTGCACTAGCAATTGATGGGATATCCTCAGTCATTCCCCGGGATGTTCTCTCAAAAATGTTTGTAGATCTCTCCTTATCATTTGCTTGAACTAGAATGGCAATGGTTGAGAGAAAACTACAGCTCTCAATTGACAAAAGTATCCAGTGGGCTGATATGAATGGATTTAAGTTCTCGACAAGCAAAAATGTTGTTGTCCATTTCTGTTCTGGAGTACATCCAGACCCGGATATATACATTAATGGTCAAAGGATCCCATATTTGATTTTAGGCTTACATGGGTGTCTCACTTAAAAGCGTTAAAAGCTAGATGTCTTGAGGCTCTGAATCTTTTAAAAGTATTGCCCCATACATCATGGGGCGGGGGGGGGGGGGGGGGGTTATCAGACCGCAGTACTATTTTAAAATTATACAAGGCCTTGATTTTTTCAAAAATTAGATATGTATGTGAAATATATTCCTCAGCCACCCCAAGCCGATTAAAGTTAGATTCAATACATCATGCTGGTATTAGATTGTCCGCAGGAGCATTTAGAACTTTGCCTATCACTAGTCTGTTTGTTGATGCTGGAGAATTTTCTTTAGACTTTTACCGAAAGTCTTCTATAGTTCGGTATTGGTTGAGTTTGCCAAGACTTCCTAATTCTCTAGCCTATCAGACTGCAAGCCTTGTAAAGCACACATCATACTTTGAGTTGCACCCAAAATCACTGCAACCTTAGGGTTTTCGGGTTAAACAATTATTAAACAGTCTTGATATAATTAGAAGTAAGGTGCTTCCATTTTAGCTATCATCAATGCCGCCATGAAAATTACCCGAGATGTCTTTTTGTAAACACTTGATTGGAGTTAAAAAGAATATGACTGACTTAGAATTCAGGTCTCATTTTATGGAACATGTGCAGAACACAGGTGATCGACTTTTATATATGGCTCCAAATCTGATGCTGGCGTTGGATTTGGAATACATAGTAATAACAGCTTCCATATTTACTGCTGAACTGTATGGCATACTAACCACTATTGAGAAAGTAGCGTTGGAGAAGGAGGGTAATTTTAAATTTTTTATTGATTCTAGGAACCCTTTAGTTTAAAATATTTTAGAATGGCTTTTTATTATTGGACGGAGAGGTATAATGGTTCGATTTTGTTGGGTTTCAGTACTTGTAGGTGTGTCTGGGAATGAGAAAGCAGATTTACTGGCGAAGAATGACGCATCTGAGTTGCTACCAAGAAGGTACCCCATTCCCTGTAATGGTTTCCTAGCTAACATCAAGAAATTGTTTTGCAATAATTTGGCAATGGCACTAGGATAGTCTAGATGGCAATAAAATGTGAGAAGTAGCAAATGTAATACTTTCTTGGAGGTATAACATGATGCCCCGGAAGAGGGAGACGTCTCTTTGTCGTCTCCACATCAGTCACACTCGGTTGACACTCGAGTTTCTGCTTAAGGGCCAACACCAACCTTATTGCGATGACTGTTTGGTACATTTAACAGCGAGTCATTTATTTCCCGAATGCCCCAATTATAATAACTTAAGAAATAGATATCTGTTTAAGGCTCAAGTTGAGGATGGCAGGTTCATCCTTGCCAAGAGTCTTGGACATGATGTTTCCTACTATGTGAGTGGCATTTTTAGATTTATTTCAGAAGTAGGTCTTCTGAAAACTGTTTAACTTTGGTAACGACATCTTAACTTTTATGGTTTTAATTGAATATTTTTTTATTTTTAATATATAATAAATGATATCGGTGTCAATGACCTTAGATATCAGGATGCCAAAAAACTTTAAATCAATGAATCAATCACATCTGTTACGTAGAATTGTGGTATCCTATTGGAAATGTCCTTGCCTAGCGATCGGGTCGTTTTGGGTTCGAGTCCCGTTCGGGCTCAATAGTTTCTTGTAGTGTCTACAATCTCACCATCCTTGTGAGCTAAGGAACGGTTGGACGAGGAGCTTTAGTATCAGTCCCTGATTTATTCATTTGAGAGGTAGATTACAAACCTACCCATACCAAGACCCTATGGATTTCAGACATCGAAACGTTGAAGGAGAATGCAGTCAGCCATTCAAAAATGAAAATAGAATATGGGATTCACCTTATGTTATTCTCTCTCTCTCTGTCTCTCTCTCTCTCTCTCTCTCTGCTGGATGCCCTCTTAATGAGAGAATGCCCCGATGAAGTCATTATGCAAGTTTGAAGGAGCTCCTGGTCACCAGTATAGGAGCAAGGAGGAAAAGAAAATTTTGAATTTTGTAACAGGAAGGGAAGAGTCATATAATTCTCCTTTAACTGAAAGACAATTTGATTCCGCTCTTACCAATTGTAACAATACAGCCCCTGGACCCGATGGAATTCCATATGCAATGATTAAACATGTACATTTTAATACAAAGTTATTCATTTTAGGCATTATTGATACAATATGGCATGATCATAGTTATCCAAGTGTTGGGGAACTAGCCATTATTTTAGCCTTTTTAAAACCCAGTAAGGACAAGTTTTTAGCAGCAAACTACCGACCAATTGCATTGACATCTTGTTTATGTAAAATCATGGAGAAGATGGTCAATGCAAGACTGATTTTGTCCCTTGAAAATAAGGGTATTTTATCACTGATTCAATGTGGATTCAGAAAAAATGCACTCAACGACTGATCCGTTGATACAACTTGAGTCCTCTATTTGTGAAGCCTTTGCTTCCAAATAGCACCCTGTGACAGTTTTTCTTGACATTGAAAAGGCTTATGATACCACATGGAGATATGGTATACTTAAAACAATTCATGAATTAGGATTAAAAGGAGAACTACCACTATTTATTCTGTCATTTCTTTTACATAGAGTTTTTCATGTGAGAATGGGGGAAACTCTATCAGAGAGTAAATGCCAGGAAGGAGGAGTTCCTCAGGGTAGTGTGCTGAGTGTAATCCTCTTCGCACTAGCATTTAATGGGATATCCTCAGTCATTCCCCGGGATGTTCTCTCAATATTATTTGTGGATGATCTCTCCATATCATTTGCTGGATCTAAAATGGGAATGGTTGAGAGAAAACTACAACTCTCAATTGACAAAATTGCTCAATGGGCCGATATGAAAGGATTTAAGTTCTCGGCAAGTAAAACTACTATTGTCCATTTCTGTTGTATCCGGGGAGTACATCCAGACCCAGATATATACATTAAAGGTCAACGTATCCCATGTGTAAGTGAAGCTAAATTTTTAGGTTTGATATTTAATTGTAGGCTTACATGGGTGTCTCACTTAAAAGCATTAAAAGCTAAATGTCTTGAGGCTTTGAATGTTTTAAAAGTATTGTCCCATACATCAAGGGGGGGGGGGCAGACTGCAATACTATTTTAAAATTATACAAGGCCTTGATTTTTTCAAAAATTAGTTATTGATGTGAAATATACTCTTCAGCCACCCCAAGCCGATTAAAGATGTTAGATTCAATACATTATGCTGGTATTAGATTGTCCACAGGAGAGTTTAGAACTTTGCCTATTACAAGTCTCCTGGTTGATGCAGGAAAATTATCTCGACCTTTACCGAAAGTCTTCTGTTGTTCGGTATTGGTTTAGATTGCAAAGACTCCCTAACTCTTTAGCCTTTCAGACTGCAAGCCTTGTAAGAAACACATCATACTTCGAGTTGCACCGTAGATCTCCCCGACCTTATGGCTTTCGGGTGAAACAATTACACTGGTTTACAAAGAAATTGAGGCAAGCACAAAAATACCCGTTTTCACCTAATTTTGGGGTGCTGAATTCAAATTTGATATCTGTTATTACTCATCACCTCTAGTTTTTTTTAGATATGCATAGTGTGCATTTTTTGCATATACGGTACATAAAGGCATATATGCATTCAGTGTTAATTCTAATATTGTGAGACTTGTGGCTTATTTTTTTAGTTATTATGCACTAAATGTAAGAGATTGCATTACATTATATATATAATTATATATCAAGACGGATTTTGGCAGTTAGGGCAGCATGTCTCAATCCACACTCAGTAGTGCTCTGGCAGTCATTGGAAGAGGTTGTCTCGCAGGTGGCGCAGGAGGTTGGTGTCCCTCAACTATCGTGTTACACATCTTTTGGATAACTAAATATTAGTATTACATTTTCCAATGCACATTTTATTGCCTTGCTTATGATTTAGTTTTACTTTGTTATATTTTCAGATTCTCCAATGGCTTCAAGCACGTCAAAACATCGAGGATGCCTCAACAAGGCCAATTCTTTCTGCTACGTGTATGGGGACTTCACAACAGTTGCACAGCGTCGAACCATCACTTCCCTCCTCAGAACTGCCTACTTTCACTATTTTGACTGTAAAATTGGTGATCAGGACAAGTCTTGGGCTCCTCACATCTGTTGTAAACCCTGCTACTAGACTAACTGCATGGTTTAATGGCAAGAAAGCAGCTTTCAACTTTGCAGTTCCGATGGTTTGGAGAGAGCCATGAAGCCACGCAGATGATTTTTATTTTTGTTTAACTAATATAACTGGTTTCAATGCATCTTCTAGGAAAAAGATCAAATATCCCAACCTTCCATCTGCTATGAGACCCGTTCCCCATTCAGATGATCTTCCTGTACCCACACCTCCAGTAAATAAGGATCTTTCCTTATCAGATGAAGAAATGCCTTCAAGGGAGGATTCTGCCGAGTCAATATCTTTGGAAGATATTGAGTCTACATATTCCGGAACAAGTGGCAACGAGCCACACTGGATCACGCAAGAAGACCTGAATGATTTTGCTCAGGATTTGTATCTGTCAAAACAGCAGTCAGAGTTCTTGGCTTCTCGGCTTAAACAGTGGAACCTAGTCCAGGAAGATGTAAGGATCACCAGTTTCAGGAATTGGAACAATGACCTTGCTTCCTTTTTCGACATGGAAAACAAGTTGTGCTACTACACAAACATACCTGGCTTGTTCACGTCCCTTGGTTTGCCACATAATCCTTCAGACTGGCGTCTTTTCATAGACTTTTCCAAGCGAAGTCCCAAGGCTGTGCTTCTGCACAACGGGAATAAATATCCCAGCATTCCCATTGCACACACTGTCCATCTAAAGGAGTCCTATGACAATATGGAGTTTCTTTTAGAAGCTATAAGTACAGCGAGTACCAATGGAGTCTGTGTGGGGACCTCAAGGTCATTGGTCTTCTTATGGGTATGCAAGCGGGCTTCACAAAGTACTGTTGTTTTCTCTGTCTCTGGGATAGTCGAGCTGTATCCCAGCATTACAAGCAGAAAGACTGGGGGTCTAGAAGCACTTTTGTTCCTGGCGAACACAGCATCAAGGGGAATCCTCTGGTGGACATGAATAAGGTGCTTCTTCCTCCTCTTCACATCAAGCTTGGTTTGATGAAGAATTTCGTGAAGGCGTTAGACAAAAATGGTGCTGCCTTCCAACACTTGTCTACTGTGTTCCCAGGTGTTAGTGCTGCTAAGCTCAAAGAGGGCATCTTTGTCGGACCTTAGATCCGAGAAGTGCTGAAGGATACTGATTTTGAGGAGCTTCTTAACTTAAAGGAACTGAGAGCATGGGAAGCATTCAAGTCATTCTGTAGTGGTTTCCTTGGTAACACACGCGTACCAGATTACCAAGCCTGTATTGAAAAGTTACTAAAGTCTTACGAGGATATGGGGTGCCGAATGTCACTCAAGATTCATTTTCTCCATTCCCACCTCAACTTCTTCCCGCCAAACCTTGGAGCAGCGAGTGATGAGCATGGAGAAAGATTCCACCAAGACATTATAAAGATGGAGAGCAAATATCAAGGCAAATGGAACCCCGGCATGATGGGAGACTTCTGCTGGATGCTCTTGCATGACATCCCGGAGGCAAAATACTCCAAATCTTCTAAGAAAACACACTTTTGACTGTCTGTGGTACTAGGAATTGTGTAATTGTGTCATACAAGTATATTAATTCAATCAGTGTTCTTTATCTATCCTCTTTTATCTGTTATAAGCTGCTGCAACTCTTGAAATGTGCACATATATTCTCTGTTTATACTGAAGTGAGTCTATTTAAAAGCTAGAAAACCAGAGGTGATAGAGCAAAACTATTTATAAATTTGAATTCAGCACACCCAAATTAGCAAAAAACACCTATCGCCATTCTTGCCCCAGACCAAAAATTTTTTTTTGTAAACCAGTATTATTAAACAGTCTGAATATAATTAGAAGTAAGGTGCTTCCATTTTAGGTATCATCAATGCCTCCATGGAAATTACCGAGGTATCGTTTTGTAGATATTTTATTGGAGTTAAGAAGAATATGACTGACTTAAGAGTCCAGGTCTCTTTTTATGGAACATGTTGCAGAACATGGGGATCGACTTTTATATATACTGATGGCTCCAAATTTGATGCTGGCGGTGGATTTGGAGTACATAGTAATGAATTTAATTGTAGAGGTGCACTTCCTCTATCAGCTTCCATATTGACTGCTGAATTGTATGGCATACTAACCGCTATTGAGAAAATTGCGTTGGAGAGGGAGGGTAATTTTACCATTTTTATTGATGCAAGGAGTGTCCTTTAAGCTTTAGAAGTTTTTAATTCTAGTAACCCTTTAGTTTTAAAGATTTTAGAATGGCTTTTTATTATTGGTCGGAGAGGTATAATGATTCAATTTTGTTGGGCTCCAGCACATGTAGGAGTGTCTGGGAATGAGAAGGCAGATTTACTGGCGAAGAATGCTGCATCCGAGTTGCTACCAAGAAGGTATCCCATTCCCTTTATTGATTTCCTAGCTAACATCAGGAAATTGTTTTGTAATAGTTGGCAACAGCACTAGGATGGTCTAGATGGCAATAAGATGAGAGAAGTACCAAATGTCATATTTCCTTGGAGAAATAACATGATGCCCCGAAAGTGGGAGACATTTCTTTGTCGTCGTCTGCATGGGTCACACACGGTTGACACGAGTTTCTTCTGAAGGGCCAACACCAACTGTATTGCAACGACTGTTTGGTACATTTAACAGTTGAGGCATTTATTGATCGAATGCCCCAATTATAATAACTTAAGAAATAGATATCTGTTTCAGGCTCGAGATGAGGATGGCAGGTTCATCCTGGCCAAGATCCTTGGACGTGTCTTACAATGCTAGTGGCATTTTTAAAATGATATCAGAAGCAGGTCTTCTTAATGCTATTTAACTTTTATAACATATTTACTTATAGTGGTATTTTTAGATTTATATCAGAAGCAGGTCTTCTTAATGCTTTTTAACTTTTATAACATATTTACTTCTCTGGTTTTAATTGAATCGTCTTTTAATCTTTATTTATATTTAACGATTTCGGCGTCAGTGACCTTCGATGTCAGGATGTCAGAAAACTTCAAATCAATCAATCAATCTGGCTGGATCCTGCATCATCCCTTTGACACCTTTCTCCTTTTTTTTTTTCTCTTTTTAGCCAGGTTTTTATATCATTTAACGAAGGTTGTTAATCAATTAGTCTGGATTCCAGATCATAAAGTCAGGATTCCAGATCATTTAACGAAGGTTGCTAATATTATAATCAGGATTCCAGATCATTAGCCAGTCATTCATGACCCGACTCGCTTCATCAGTCATTATTATTATTATTATTATTATTATTATTATTATTATTATTATTATTATTATTATTATTATTAGCTTAGCTATAACCCTAGTTGGAAAGGCAAGATGCTATAAGCACAAGGGCTCCAACAGGGAAAAATTGCCCTGTCAGGAAAGGAAATAGGGAAATGAATAAACTACCAAAGAAGTAATGTATTATGGTTACAAGATATTTTAAGATCTATAACAATGTTAAAATAAATCTGTTCTTTATAAACTATGAAGAAAGGCATGTCAACCTGTTCAACTTGAAAACATTCTCTGCAAGTTTGATCTTTTGAATGTTATGGTAACAACCAATATTCTTTAAAAATAATATTAGTGTTATCGACATACAATCTTCTTGTACGTTATTCATGGACCTGCCATGCTGAATGGTAGTTTTTCTCTCCTAAATATTTAGAGAACAATTAATTGTAATATCTTTATTTGATATATCTTGACCAGGGAAGTTAGAAATCAGCTGAAATTCCCTTTTCTCTTCTTTGTCACTCATGGATGTCAGAGGCAAGGGACAGTGATAATACCCTAGCAGGACAATTCCCTAGATTGACATTATATCTGATCATCACCCAAGCCCCCTCCCAACCTAGGACCGTGGAGGGTCAGGCAATGTCTGCTGATAACTCAGCAGGTAGACATATAGGTTCCCCCAAACCCCGAGAGAGAGAGAGAGAGAGAGAGAGAGAGAGAGAGAGAGAGAGAGAGAGAGAGAGAGAGAGAGAGAGAGAGAGGATTTTGGATGTCTCAAAAACTTTGTCTATCCGCGGAGACTCCATTTGCTCTTTGGTAGAGCAATTTAATTTGAGCTTTTATAGGGCTCTTATGATTTTGTCTAACTTATTTTTGAACTGGAAGTCCATTCCAAGTATTTGCTATTTTGTATGTAAAGAGATTGCCATATTGAGTGGTGTTGTATCTTTTTCAATTCCAGTTTGTATTTGTTACATCTGGACTGATTTGTGCTAAGCGTGAATAGATTGTTGTAATGTCCATTTGTTATTCCTTTAAAAATTTTGAATGCCTCCATCAACTGTCTCCTTAGTTGTAGAGTTTGTTGATCAAATAAGTTCAAACGTTCCATCCTCCGTCTGTATCCAAATTGCCTTAGTGTTGGAACTAGTTTGGTGACCCTAGCTTGTACTGCTTCTAGTCTATATTTATACTTCTGAATACTTGGAGCCCAGAATTGGACTCAGTATTCTAGATGGGGTCTTAATATTGATGTGTACAGCTGTAGTACAGTGTCTTTGTTTCTGTATTTTAATTGTCTCTTTATGTAGCCTATTAGTTTCTGTGCTTTCTTTTCAGCTTTTATGCTCTGCTTGGTGAACTTCAAATTCTTACTGATAATAATACCAAGATCTTCCTCCTGGTCCACACTTTCTATTTTATTACCCAGCAGTGAGTAAGCTGATTGTGGGTTACTATAACCTCCGTGTATGACTTTACATTTCCCACAGTTCAAAGGCATACATTTCCCACACTTCAAAGGCATTTGTCATTTGCTGGACCATTCTCCTAGCTTGATTAGGTCCTCTATTAAGGCTTCTATGTCTTCTGAGTTCGCAGAATTCATGCCCGATTTAGTATCGTCAGCAAATTTGGCTATTCTACTAGTTAATCTTAAATCTGTCGTTAATATGGATCAGAAATAGCAATGGTCTAAGGACGGATCCTTGAGGTACTCCGTTTGTAACAACTGCCCAATCTGAACCTTTCCATTGATTACAACCGTGTTTTCTGTTTGTTAGCCAATCTTCGATCCATTCAGCTGTCTCGTAGATGATGCCTAGTACTCTAATTTTGACCATTACTTTTTCATGAGGAACTTTGTCAAAAGCTTTATGAAAATCTAGGTATATGATGTTCATTGCCCTGCTTTTGTCATAAATTCCAAAGTATTTGTCACACGTGATCTCTTTTTTCTAAAACCATGTTAGCTGTCTATCAAAAGATTGTTTTTTTTTCTATATATTCTACTATTAAATATACTGTAATGGATTAAATAATTATGCAAGGCACTGAAGTTAGACATACATACACACCAGTCTCTAGTTGCCAAGTTCTTCTTTTGACCCCTTCCTATTGAGAGAGAGAGAGAGAGAGAGAGAGAGAGAGAGAGAGAGAGAGAGAGAGAGAGAGAGAGATCGTCTTGAAGGTTTTCTCCATATACTCATCAGCAACTACGTCCGTTCAATGATAAGATTATCCTTCTTTATTTAGCTGTGCGATTCCCCCACCAGGGAAGTCTTAATGAATGAAGAGAGTAGCGGACCTATTTTAGTTTTAACAAAGTTAAATGATTGGAGATGATTTCGTTAAGTTTGTTAGGATGTCGTGTCAGTTGATACAATGTATGTCCATGTACAGCAACTGGTTTTGTAACCCCTATAATTTATGTATCTATTATATATCATTACATATGCTCTGCAAGGCGGTATATCTGACCTATCCATGCTTGCCAATAGTTATATTCGTATAAGTGGAGTAATGAGGGCTTTGGAGTTTGGGTGTGGAGGAAATGCTCCCAAACATCTCGATGAAGTTACTGGCAGCAGTGTGACGGATTGTGTTTAAGTCAACGAACAAACTGTCTCTTCGGCTTTTACTCCTGATGCCTGGGAGTTTGATTTTACAAGAATTAGTATGGATTGGCAGAGGTCACTTTCCTTAGTTAGATAGGCACTGCGCATCACAAGGAACTGGCTATCCTTTGATGTATCTAGCCAATGAATCCACTATGGATTTAGTCAATCATGGAAAGAGAAGATGACAGAATGGCCTTCAGTCCCGAGTGTAGCTGGGTGTTAAGAATCTCCCTGTTTATAAATACTAAAGAAAAATTAAATATAGATAGTTGTAATGTTAGAACCAAGTGAAGAGTAAATTTATGAAATATGATTTGGATGTCTTGGTCCTAAGTGAAACACATTGTAAGGGGATTGGTAAGGAAACTTCAGACCAAGGCAATATATATATATGTATATATATATATATATATATATATATATATATACATATATATACAGTATATATATACAGTATATATATATATATATATATATATATATATATATATATATATATATATATATACATACACACACTCATATATGTCTACTCAGGAAGATCAGATGGAGTTGAAAGATAAGGGGTAATTCCAGAGAGATATAAAAATTGTGATTGGCGACTTCGATGTTGGAGTTGGAAGAAAAAAATCAAGGGATAGAGAATGTGATGGGTGTCGAGGGTCTAGGCGAAGTTGTAAATGAAAATGGAGCACATTTTATAAGTTGCTTTTCAGCAAACAATCTTGTGTTTGGAGGTACTCTATTACAACACAAGAACATTCAAAAGTATACATGGACTTCACCATGTGGCAATTAAAAAATCAGATAGATCACATTGCCATCAATAAAGAGAGAAGGATGACTGAGAAATATGAGAAGCTATAGAAGTGTAGATATTGGTAGCGATCACCAGCTCCCCATTGCCACACTGAAATTAAAACTGAGAGCTCTCAATAGAAAGATAGATGGCATACCTAGGTTTAATACAGCTAAACTTTTAGGAGAAGAGCACAGAGAAACCTTTGCATTTGAATTAGGAATTAATTTCCAGTCTTAGAGATTTAAGAGACGAAGAACAGACAATTAATGAAGAATGGTGTGATATTAAAAACATATATCAGTCAGTTGGTTGTGAAATCTTGTACATACAGTTACAAGGAGAAAGCCATGGATATCAAATGTTACTTGGGATACTATATAAAGGAGACAAAGATATAAATTGATTGTTGAAAATTTTCGAGGGACTGATGAAAATTACAAGGTAGAGCATGCTAAGTATTCCAGTATTGATAGTGAGTTAAAAAAAAAAGACAGAAATGACTAGTGAGAATATTTAGACAGTAAAGCAGATGAGGCTGACAAAGCTATAAATTCAGGAACTGGCTATGGTGTAAGAATTGCTTATAGAGTTATTAATGAAATCTCGACTGGGGCAAAGAAGAAGAAACATATACCCATCAAAAAGAGAGATGGCCCTTATATAGTAACAGAAGAAAGACAACGTTGGATGGAACACTTTAGTCAGGTTATGAACAGGAGATATGAGGGGAATAATTTGATTGATATACCTTGATGTGCCCATGAATGAATTCAGTGTGTTTGAAGTCGAAGCTATCCTCTAAAAACTAAAGAGATGGAAAGATCCTGGATATGTTGGAGGTGATACTGGCTGAAAATGAAGTGACCCCCTGACTACTTACAAGATTATTTTGTAGAATGTGGCATAAAGAGGCAAAACCTGATGAATGGTAGTTACGAGTGTTGATGAAAATAGCAAAGAAAAAAAAAAGGAGACCTGACCTATTGCAATAATTACAGAGGCATAACACTTACGTCAGATGTTATGAAAATCTATAGTATGCTTATTCTAAAGAGACTGGAGAGAAAGATTGATGAAAATCAGAGACATAAACAAGCAGGATTAAAAAAAGGTAGAAATTTTCATTTTGGGGTATGTTTTACAGCAATGCATAGACTATAGAAATCGCCTTTTGGTGGCATTTGTGGACTATAAAAAAGTCTTTGATAGTGTGCACCGGCCGATTTTGGGGAGAGTCCTGTTATGGAATTCCTCATAAATATGTAAATTTGATTAAGTCTGTTCATGAGCATAGCAATTGCAAAGTTAATTTTAATGGAGTCTTATCAAATGGTATTTCCAGTGAACTGTGGAGTACTCTAAGGGAATGTGTTGTCACCTATGTTGTATATCCTCCTAATGAATATTGTAACACGTAAAACAGTCAGGGATGGTGTAGAAGGATTGGACTGGACTGGAGATAGGAATTTAACAGACATAGAGTATGCTGATGATGCTGTCCTTGTTAGCAGAACACCACAGGATTGCAATGCCTGCTTACCAGAATGCATTAAATATCACACGAGGCTGGGCTAAAGATAAATAGAAGAAAGACTGAGATGATGAAAACATACTATGCAATGGAAGATGAAATATCATTGGAAAGATAAAGGGTTTAGGTAGAATCATCTAAATTTTTAGGAACTATAATCTCCAATGCAGGGTCTTTAGAATATGAGTTTAGTGAAAGATTGAAAAAGCAAATCAGACAATGGCTAGGTTAAGTAAAATTTGGAAAGCAAATCGCCTGAAATTGCATATAAAAATCAGACTCTGTCAGTTTAGTGAGATCGGTGTTACTTTATGGACATGAATCATGGTATGACAATGAAGCAATCTCCAATAGATTTAGTAGATTTGAGAGCAAAGCCCTCAGAAGGATAATGGGAGTTAAATGGCAGGACAGGATTAGAAATGAAACTATAAGAGAGATTATTTGAATGCCATATGTTGAGTATGTTGAGGGGTAGATGGAGATTGCTTGGGCACGTTCTTCACAGTCCCAACGAGAGATTAGTTCACCAAACGTTCAGTTGGTCTCCACAAGGCTCTAGAAGAGTTGGAAGACCCAGGCCTACATGGCTGAGGAGTATAAAGCGTGAAGTAGGAGATGATGAATGGAGAAGTATTCGATTAAAGGCTCAAGACAGAGACGATTGGCGAAATCTAACCGAAGCCCTATTGCGTCAATTGGCGTAGGAGGAGATGATGATGATATATATATATATATATATGTATATATATATATATATATATATATATATATATATATATATATATATACATATACTCAGCAAGAATAGATGGAGTTGGAAGAGGGGTAGGAATGATGATGACACCAATAAGGCATTAACGGAATGGAGAGCTTTAAATAGTAGTGTTACTTGCAAAGTTTACATCAAAGAAGTGGAAAATGAGTATTATAGTTTGCTACCCACCAAGTGATTCTGGTGAAGAAAAGAAAGATGAGTACTACGAAGAAATGCAGTGTAATTGATGAGATCTCAGAGAGAGACATGAAAATTGTGATTAGTGACTTCAATGCTAAAGTTGGAAGGAATAATCAAGGTATAAAGAATGTGATGGGTGTTGAGGGTCATGGTGAAGTTGGAAATGAAAATTGGACAAACTTCATAAGTTTTCATTCAACAAACAATCTTGTTATTAGAGGTATTCTCTTCGAGCACAAGGCCATCCACAAATATACATGGACTTTACCATGTGGCAATTACAAAAATCAAATAGATCACATAGAGTTTGAGGATTCTGAGAAATGTAAGATGCTACGGAGGTGGAGATACTGGTAGTGATCACCAGCTCCTCATTGCAATACTATAGCTAAAACTGAAAGCACCCAACAGAAATGTAGATAGAATACCTAGGTTTTATACAACTAAGGTTCTAGAAGATGAGCACAGAAAAACCTTTACAATTGAATGTATGAATCGATTTGCCTTCTTAGAGACTTTAAAAGAGGAAGAGCCAACAGTTAATGATGAATGGTGTGATATTAAGAACTTATATCAGTCAGTTGTTAGTGAAGTTTTGGGACATGCAGTTACAAGGAGAAAACCATGGATATCAAATGATACTTGGGATACTATAAAAAGGAGTCAAAGACAGAATTCGGTTGTTGAAAGTTTTCGAGGAAGTAATGAAAATTACAAGGTAGAACATGCTAAGTATTCCAGTATTGATAATGAAGCTAAAAGAAAAGGCACGAATAACTGGAGAGACTATTCACACAGGTAAGCAGTTGAGGCTGACAAAGCTATGAATTCAGGAAGTGGCTATGGTGTAAGAATTACTCTCATAATTATTAATGAAATATCTACTGGGGCTAAAAAGAAGAAGCGTATACCCATCAAAAAAGAGATATGGATCTGTTATAGCATTTGAAGAGGAAAAAAAAACGTTGAATGGAGTACTTTAGGGAGGTCATGAACAGGAGATATGAAGGGAATAGTTTGATTGGTATACCTGAAGCTGAGGAAGACTTTGATGTGGTCATAAATGAATTCAGTGTTTTTGAAGTCGAAGACATCACCGAAATACTAAAGGGATAGAAGTCCCCTGGATACCATGGAATAACTTGAGATGATATAGGACGAAAATGAAGTGACTCCCAGAATACTTACGAGATTATTCTGGAGTCAATTCCTGAAGAATGGCAGCTAGAAGTGTTGGTGAAAAGGACAAGAAAAAGAGAAGCTCTGACTGATTACAATAATTACAGAGGCATGACACTTATGTCAGTTGTCATGAAAATATATAATATGCTCATTACAAAGGGACTAGAGAGAAAGATTGATGATAAGCTGAGGGATGAACCAGCAGGATTTAGAAAGGGTAGAATTTGTATTGACCAAATTTTTCTTTTAAGACATGGGGTTCAGTAATTTGTAGAATATAGAAATCCACTTTTGATGGCATTTGTGAACTATGAAAAAGCCTTTGAGTTGAGGATGGTGGAAAAGTATTGGTAACAGGAAATTAGCTGACTTAGAGTATGCTGATGGCGCTGTCCTTATTAGAAGAACACCACAGGACTTGCAAATTTTGCTTACCAGAATGCATGAAATATCTCATGGGGTTGGGCTCATGATATATAGAAGAAAGAGAAAGATGATGAGAACGGAATATGCAGTGGAATATTGAATATCATTGGAAGGAGGAAGGATTAATGAGGTGGAATCATTTACATATTTATGAACTATTATCTCTAACACAGGTTCTCTAGAATTGGACTATAATGAAGATTGAAAAAAAAAAACACATCAGATAAAATTTGGAAATCAAATTGCATGAAATTACATATAAAAAGGAGACTATATATCAGTTTAGTGAGATCGGTGTTACTATATAGACATGAGTCGTGGTATGACAATGAAACAATATCCAGCAGATTTTTTTAGATTTGAGAACAAAGCTCTTGAAAGAATATTGGGAGTTAAATAGCAAGACAGGATTAGAAATGAAACTTAAGAGAGATTACTCGAGGGCCATCTAGGCTCCGTCAACGCATATATATATATATATATATATATATATATATATATATATATATATATATATATATATATGATTTGGATGATTTAAAAGAAATAGGTCTTTGTGATCATTTGGGATATGTGAGAGTATGTGAATAATCAAAAGAATGAAAAAGAAAGCAGGCCAAAGTATTTACTCAAAAATAAAATCTGGGTGATAGCTGAAAACATTTCATATCAGGGGGATTTTAGATAACTTATAACTGAGTAATAAATTCACAAAAATATTTGGCCTTCATGATAAAATACGTGACCCCATTAGGAATTCTGTGAATGGGGTTACGATAATGAGAATGAAGTGTTGATCATTAGAAGGGATTGATTGATTTGGACTTTTCTGGCATCCTGACTTCGAAGGTCATTTGAGTCTGATATAGTTGGTTATAATTAAAGAATAAAAGGAAATTCAATTTAAAAACATAAAAGTTAAGGTGTTCTTATAAAGGTTAAATAGCTTTTATAAGACCTGCCTCTGAAATAAATCTAAAAATACCTCTAGCATAGTACAACACATCATGTCCAGGAATCTTTACAAGGATGAACATGCCCTCCTAACCTCGAGCCTCAGAGAGATATCTATTTCTTTGGTCGCTAAAAGTTGGACATTTAAAATTTCGAAGACAGATGATAGAAGTGAATGATAAAGATTTTCGATTGCTTTGTTATTCATTAAAAGTAACCCGTAAAACATATGTTGCCATTTGCTCATCAAAAGCAACGTGGATCTCTCCAAAGTTAATTAGTTAAATTCATGTAGGTCGCTAAATTAACGAGAGAAATAATCCGGTAGCAAATAGAAACTCGTTCCCTTGTAACCTGATTTCGCTTTTTCGTACGCAGACGATTTTGCCTTCTACCTTGTCAACCTTATGTCCTCTCATCAAAGGAAATATCTCGTGATACAAGAGCCATTGGCACTTTTTGGCCCTTTTAGAAATCGTACTTTTTATATTACGACCCTTTGGCTATGTATGTTTTTAAAATGTGTTTTCTTCTTCCAGTTGGTCTAACTTTCCATTCACGTAAGTGTATAAAATATGTTTTCTTCTTCTAGTTGGTCCAACTTGCCATTCAGATATCTTAAGGATGTTTAATTATATATATATATATATATATATATATATATATATATATATATATATATATATATATATATATATATATATATATATATATATAATACGTAGATAATATTGCTTTAATCAAAAGGACAAGATTAATGTTCATGAATTTTCATATATATATATATATATATATATATATATATATATATATATATATATATATATATATATATATATAATACGTAGATAATATTGCCTTAATCAAAAAGACAAGATTAAAGTTCATTAATTTTCAGCGCTAAGTAACGTAGGCGGATGTCATGATTGGAGGCATCTTATTTTAAGACAAATGTGGGCGTGAGACCCGAACTAAAGACTAATGCAGTAAATTCTCAGAAATGTGTTCGGTTGTAAAACTTTCATTCTCCATTCCAGTTCTTTTCGTCTCATTCTCTTTCCTATATTTCTTTTGGTTTGCTTCGTCATCCAGCTGCCGTCAAAGTGTATTTCCTTTGATTTTCGTCTCTTCCTAAAAAATTCAAACCAGTTGTAATTCGCTTTTGTGTTTCTATTTCAGTGTTGTGTTTTTTTCACTTTTGGAAGCTGATTCAGAAATTTCCTTTTATTTCCGTTATATCTGCTTCAAAAAATGCTCTGCATCCAGGTTGACTTCGCTTCCGGATAGCTGTTTTCAGTTTTCGATCTCGACTATCACAAAGCGATAGTAAACTGGGACAAGTAAAATCAGACCTAATTAGGACATAGAGACGCCATTGAAGTCGTTGAAAGTCAGTTTTGTCAGATATTGCAGGACTTAATTAGGACGTGGAAACCCTATTGAAGCCATCTAAGGTTAGCTTTGGAAGATACTGTAGGACTTAATTTGGACTTCGAGAAACTATTCGATTGTACAAGGTCAAGTGATAACCAAGATTTTTGCCCCGATAAGATACAACGGAATTACTCGTGAAACTGGAGACTATTAATTTTTTCGGAATAATTCTTTTTCAGATTTTACTACAAATGGTTGCAAAACAATATATTCATATGTCTTACAAAAAGAAAAATCCTGCTCCTAATTACTCTTTTCCTGTTTGTCCTGAAGCGGCTTTCTATGCGTATTGATCTATTCTGAGAAACCAGCTCTAAGCAATTATGACCCAGTTTCCCGTCTGACTTAATTTTAAACAAAAGGCGACTTTTGGTATATTTTTAGTTACGCTAATTTATTTTGCCTGCCGCCGACTCGTGGCCTATTAGAAACATCCCTGCTTGATGATCTGCTGGAATAGGAGTCGAGTCCCGCTGAAGCTCGATTATTTGCACGTCCAACCCTATAACTTTATTTTACCTGCCTATCCAACACTGTAACTTTATGTAACCTTGCAGCCCAACACTATAACTTTATTCTATCTTCCGGCCCGACACTATAACTATTTAACCTGCCGGCCCAACAATATAACTTTATTTTATCTGCTGGTCCGACCCTATAACTTCATTTTACCTCCCGGCCCGACACTAATTTTATTTTATCTCCCGGCCCGACACTTAATTTGATTTTACCTTCCGGTCTCACACTATAACTTTATTATACCTGCCGACCTCACCCTATCACTTTATTTAACCTGTGTGTCTTTATTTTACCTGCCGACCCGACACTATAACTTCATTTTACCTGCTGGCCCACTTTAACTTTATCTTACCTTCCGGTCCTACACTATAACTTTATTTTACCTTCCGGTCCTACACTATAACTTTATTTTACCTTCCGGTCCAACACTTTAACTTTATTTTACCTGCCGACCCGACCCTATCACTTTTTTTAACCTGTTTGTCTTTATTTTACCT
Organism: Palaemon carinicauda; assembly: GCF_036898095.1. NCBI lineage: Eukaryota > Metazoa > Arthropoda > Malacostraca > Decapoda > Palaemonidae > Palaemon > Palaemon carinicauda. The sequence continues at coordinate 10,283,442 of NC_090759.1, read as the reverse complement.
GCATACCCGACACTATAACTTTATTTCACCTGCTGGCCCAACACTTTAACTTTATTTTACCTTTTAACCCGACCCTATTTCTCTATTTAACCTGCGTGCCCAACTCTATACCGTATTTTTATTTTACCTGCTGAGCCAACACTAACTTCATTTTACCTCCCGGCCTAACACATTAACTTTATTTTACCTCCCGGCCTACACTTTAACATTATTTTATCTGCCGGCCCAACACTATAACTTTATTTTACTTTCTGGCCTAACACTATAACTTTATTTTACATGCTGTCCCGACACTAATTATATTTTACCCGTCAGTCCTACACTATTTTTAGTTTACTTCCTGCCGCCACAAACTTTATTTCACCTGCCGGCCCAAGACTATAAGTTTATTTTACCTCCCGGCCTAACACTATAATTTTATTTTACCTGCCATCCCAACCCTATAACTTTATATTACCTGCTGGCCCAACACTATAACATTATTTTACCCCCAGGTCTAACACTATAACTTTATTTTACCTGTGGGCCCGATACTAATTTTATTTTACTTTCCAGCCCAACACTAACTTTATTTTATCTTCCGGTTCGATACTATAAGATTATTTTACCTGCTAGCCCAATACTATAAGTTTATTTTACCTGCTGGGTCGACACCATAACCTTATTTTACCTGCCGGCCCGACACTGTAACTTTATTTTACCTGACGAACCGACACTATAACTTTATTTTACCTTCCAGCCCAGTATTATAACTTTATTTTACCTTCCAGTCCGCGATAACTTTATTTTACCTTCCGGCCAAACTCTATACCTGCTGCCCCGACCCTGTTACTTTATTTTACTTTACTTTATTTAATCTGCGTGCCCATCACTATAACTATATTTTACCTGCCGGTCCAACACTATAACTTCATTCTACCGTCCGGCCCGACACTACAACAATTTTACCTGCCCGCCCAACACTATAACCATTTTACTTCTCAGTCCAACACTATAACTTTGTTTTACCTGCCTGCTCAACACTAAAGCTTAATTTAACCTGCCGGCCCAACACTATAACTCTTATTTTACCTTCCTGGCCAACACTATAACTTTTTTTTACCCTTCGGCCCTACACCATAACTTTGTTTCATCTGCCGCCTCAGCACTATAACTTTATTTAACCTGTCGGCCAAATACTATAACTCAATTTTACCTGCCCGCCTAAAGCTATAACTTTTTTTACCTTCCGTCCCAACACTTTAACTATTTTACCTGCCGGCCCAAAACTATAACTTTATTTTACATGCTGCCCAACACTAAACTTTATTTTGCCTGCCAGCCCAACAGTATAACTTTATTTTGCCTGCCAGCCCAACACTATAATCATATTTAACCTGCAGGCCCAACACCATAATTTTCAATATTTAACTTAGCCGGTGATTATAATAGCTGCAACTCTGTTGCCCGACAGACAACTCTACGGTAAAATCTCGCCAGCGATCGCTACACAGGTTGCGGGTGTGCCCAACAGCGCCATCTGTCGTCCAGATACCCAGTACTCAATGTAAACAAAGAACTCAATTTTCTCTCTGTCGAGCTATCGACAAGACGTACTTACTCGCTGTTGCTAAACTGGAGTTTTTTCACAACTAATTGGTGAAGTACTTTATTCTAGTTTTGAGCTTTCGCTATGCAGGTGTTTTATCTTCATCTTAAATCTTGAACTCGTTTTGGATAGATTTAATTATGGTGACAAAGAGAGTATGGACTTTCTTTCACTTTTAAATGGCCGACCCTTCCCTTAGACGGAAGTGTGTTGAGGCTTTTAGTAATTATCTTATCACGTTATAGATTTTCCTCTATATATTTTATATCTCTCCGCCTTTTTAGGCCTCTTCGATTAACTTTCCATTTATTATAAACATATAAAAATAAATTTTAATGTTTTGTTTATATAGACCTTTCCTGAGAGTAGGCGGTCCTAACTTGGAAACCGAAGTTAATCAACGTTGAGCCCTTTATATCGTAATTAGCTTTTAAAGAGCTAAGGATTTAAAACTTTTTAAATGTAATATTTTATGGAAGAATTTCTTTGATAGTCTTCGTACTGTTTTCAAAGATGAACTAACGTTTAGTTTATGCTACGCAGTTGTTGACGTTCAGGACGTTCAACATGCGCTCTATCGTTACGAATGAGAGAGAGTGTATCACGGTTTCACTTTGCAGTAAGAGTAAATCGATTCTGACGTTTTGTTCATTCTTTCTTAGCTTAAATGTTTTAAATTCTAATTTAAAGGAACTTTTTATTTGAAAAACCTTTCAGTTTTTTCCTTTAGTCAAATAACATGTTTTTTTTTTTTGACGAAATATAATTGGGCTCTTCTCTTAGGTGCAAAATCAAGAGAGAAAGAGAGAGAGAGATAGAGACGGAGGGAGAGAGAGGAGAGAAAACGTTCCGTTCAAGCGGGTAACGTTGTTCTCGTGTTACTCGCGTCCCTAGTCGCTGTACGGGGAGGAAGGATAAAACGTTTTTAGGTTTTTATTCTCGTCCCCAGGCTATGTGCGGTGAGAGATTGAAAACGTAGTTTATATGAACTAGTGTTTAGTCTCTTCCCCAGCCACTGAATTTTTTATCTTAAAATATGTTTTCTGTTTTTTGCTGGTATTAATGAGCTTGCATTATACGACTGATTTCGCTATTACTACCTTTTAATGAAGGGTAGAATTGCGTGTTTCAGGTAGAAATAAGTGCAAAACAGAAAATCGAAGTGATAAAGTGATATGCGCAAAGTGTTACAGTGTTGCGTCCGAGGGTTCGTCTGTTCGTGCCTGTCGTTCACCTAGTCCGGGACCTCTTACATGCTCCCAAGCCCAGGGGAGAAGTAATGTCAAACGACTTATGGGTTCGAGAGGCCTTGACCAACGAACAGACGTTTTCCCTCTATGGTATCGGGTGTATCTTACCAAGATCTCCCCTACCATAAGACGAGAGAGACGTTGTTTCTCCTCGTCATCCGAAGGCTTTTCGCATAAGAAACCTGTCACAAGGTTTCGAAGCCCTTAAGCGAAAGTCAGTCCTTTCAGGACAGGTCCAGCGTCCTGGTTACAACCATTAGGACAGCTCTGACCCTATGCAGTCATCGGATAACTGCTCGCCGCCTAACAAAAGCGTAACACAGACTCCGAGAGTCTTTTTTTGTAGGCAAAGTGTTGCGGTCACAGACGTTACCCTCGTCTCTTACCACAACCATTTCCGTTGATCCTTAATGGGTTGTATGGCAAGACATGCAGTATATGCTTGCCTCCCTTATGGAAGACTATTCTGCCGATTAGTCCGTTGAGTCTAGCCGTTTATCTCATCGATATCCTGGCTTTCAGCCAACCTAACGTTCCTTTGTGCTTACTGTTGACGTTGGCGTAGCTTAGTCACGTCAGTCAGGTTGTTTAGAACCACACTCGATGCGGTCTAGTGTGGTTTTTCAGCCGCATTTGGACATTAGGCCACTTGCTGATGCTCCTGTTGACGTTCAAGACGTTCACTAACAATCGGAGTTGACTTGTTTTGACGCTGTGCGTCAACCTCCGCATTGTAGAGTTGTTTTGACTGCTCAGTCTAGGCAGTCAAAGCAGTCTTGAGTGGACGCTGTGCGTCCTCACGCACCTGTTGTGGTTGACAGTTCAGTTGTTGACAGTTCACAGACTGTCAAGCAGTTACATGACGTTGCGTTCTGATCCGCTACTAATGCACCAGTGAGTGTGGACTCTGCTTGTAAAGCATTGCCACCACGGTAGGTCTCTCCCTTGCTTGAGACTCAGCTTTTATCGGACAAGGTTCCTGTAGATGAGGAAGTTGCTGTTCTCCCTCCTACTGATATTCCCTTGAGGACTCTGTCAGATGGAGAGGAGCCTAAAGCTGCTTAGCCTCCTATGGACTTTAATCAAATCATGATGATTTTTTTAAGGATCTTTGTCCGGATCTTTTGTAACTGCTGCTCCTCGTTCGCCTAAACGTCAGAGCTTACACTAGGCCTAGCTACTTCGAAGCCGTTGTTTTTAAGCTAGTGCTCTCTCGCTCTCCTAGAGAGCGTTACGTTGGCTAGGCGACTGGTTTTTCACCAGGAGGAGTTTGGGGGATACAGCCTTTGCTTTCCCTTCTTTTAAACTGGTTTATAGAGCGAGAGTCTGATATGACACGAGAGAAGTTCTCGGCTTGGGAGTTCATGCCTCTGCCCAGATAGACTTCTCAATTCTCGTAGACTCTCCCTGGCGCCTGGCCAGGAGACGCTCCAAGTTGTTTACAGGTCAACTTCACAGCTGTTTTCGAGCCTTTGAAGTTTTGCTGTACAATTATGTCACGCATAACAAGGCTTTCAGGGATGGTAAACGGTACCGCCTCAGTCGCTAACCCCATCTGTTGCCACACCTGCTCCCGTAGACCCTAAATGGGCTTTGCTGCAAGACATGCAGTCCAAGCTTGCGTCCTTGTTAGAGGACTTTAATGCGGAGAAGGTTGCTACCGAACCTTCTGGCCAACAACCTTCCAACCGGTCGGTTGTGCGCCCTGTTGACGCTGAGGTAACCTACTCGCGTCTGCCAGTTGAGGTGGTCCCTCCACCGATGCGACCCAGTGTGGGTTGCCAGCCGCACGTTGACGTTAAGCGACGCTCGGAGGTGGTTGTTGACGTTCAGGACGTTCAACAACCAGCAGAGGTGACTTGTTTTGACGCAGTGCGTCAACCTCAGCAACCCGGTAGGGTGTTGACTGCTCAACCCAGACGGTCTAGACAGTCTCGGGTTGACGCTGTGCTTCCTCGCGCACCCATGGTTGTTGACAGTTCACAGACTGTGCAGCAGTTCCATGATATTGCGTCCGGCTCCGTCACGCATCCACCAGTGCGACCGGACTCAGCGAGCCCGACGTTGCCCACTCCGTTGCCGTTTCCTCATCAGTTTTCGGATGAGGAACCCTCTGATGAGGACGTTGCTGAACAACAAGACGATCAGCCCCCAGAATAAATCAAGCCCTGCTATCCATCCAGAAGATGCTGAAGAAGGAACGCTGCTCAGTCAGGCTGTGGATGAGTCTGGTAGGGACACTGTCATCCGTGGAGCAATTTGTGTCACTAGGAAGACTACACCTCCGTCCTCTTCAATACCATCTAACTTTTCACTGGAAAAAGGACAAGACGCTAGAAGCGGTCTCGATCCCGGTTTCCGAAAGATAAAGTCTTGTGTGACTTGGTGGAAGGACAATATCAACCTAAGAGAGGGTCTTCCCCTGGCTGTTCAGACTCCCAACCACGTTCTCTTCTCGGACGCATCGGACGTGGGCTGGGGCGCGACACTAGACGGTCGGGAATGCTCAGGACTGTGGAACTCGAGTCAGAGGAGCATGCATATCAACTGCAAGGAGCTGTTGGCAGTACATCTGGCCTTGAAAAGCTTCAAGTCTCTTCTTCGAGGCAAAGTGGTGGAAGTTAACTCGGACATCACCACGGCCTTGGTGTACATCTCCAAACAAGGAGGTACCCACTCACTGACGTTGTACGAGATCACAAGGGACCTGCTCATCTGGTCAAAAGGTCAAGACATCTCCCTAGTAACGAGGTTCATCCAAGGCGACTTGAACGTCATAGCAGATTGTCTCAGTCGGAAAGGGCAAGTAATTCCAACCGAATGGACCCTCCACAAGGATGTGTGCAAGAGACTTTGGGCCACTTGGGGTAAAACCATCCATAGATCTCTTTGCAACCTCGCTGACCAAGAGGCTTCCAATCTATTGCTCTCCAGTCCCGGACCCAGCAGCAATACATATAGATGCTTTCCTCCTAGATTGGTCACATCTGGATCTCTACGCATTCCCACCGTTCAAGATTGTCAACAAGGTACTGCAGAAGTTCGCCTCTCACGAAGGGACAAGGTTGACGTTAGTTGCTTCCCTCTGGCCCGCGAGAGAATGGTTCACCGAGATACTTCGATGGTTAGTAGACGTTCCCAGTAGTCTTCCTCTAAGGGTAGACCTTCTACGTCAGCCACACGTAAAGAAGGTACTCCAAAGCCTCCACGCTCTTCGTCTGACTGCCTTCAGACTATCGAAAGACTCTCTAGAACTAGAGGCTTTTCGAAGGAAGCAGCCAGTGCGATTGCTAGAGCAAGGAGAGCTTCTTCCATTAGAGTCTACCAATCGAAGTGGGAAGTCTTCCGAGACTGGTGCAAGTCAGTTTCTGTATCCTCGACCAGTACCTCTGTAGCTCAAATAGCTGTTTTTTCTCTTATACCTGAGAAAAGGACGATCCCTTTCAGCTCCCACTATCAAGGGCTACAGAAGCATGTTGGCATCGGTCTTCCGGCATAGAGGCTTAGATCTTTCCAAACATAAAGATCTGCAAGACCTCCTTAAGTCTTTTGAGACCACCAAGGAGCGTCGTTTGGCTACCCCTGGATGGAATTTAGACGTGGTACTAAGATTCTTCATATCAGACAGGTTGGAGCCGTTACTATCAGCCTCCCTGAAAGATCTCACTCTTAAGACTCTTTTCCTGGTATGCTTAGCCTCGGCTAAAAGAGTCAGTGAGATTCATGCCTTCAGCAAGAACATAGGATTTTCGTCAGAAAAAGCCACTTGTTCGCTACAACTTGGTTTTCTAGCCAAAAATGAGCTGCCTTCTCGGCCTTGGCCTAAATCTCTCGATATCCCCAGCTTATCGGAGATCGTAGGCAATGAACTAGAAAGAGTCTTATGCCCTGTTAGAGCTCTTAAGTTCTATTTAACCCTGGATAGGTACGCTCCTCGGACACCCCTTTAAGGGTATACTCGGACGCGAACGACCCCGACGCCAAAAAAAATTCTTGAAAAATCAGTTTTTGCAGTAACCTCCTTTTTTCTTTTGCCAAAAAAAACTTCAATGAATGCTTAAAACAACTGTAAAGATAAATACTACTCATTTGCAGAAAAACTATTTATTATAAATATTTTAAAAAATTAAGTAGAAAAAAAAAAAGACCTGACATAAAAATTCATAAAAAAAAAGTTTATACATATATACACAAATCCTTTTAGGAATTGATTCTTGAATGTTTAGGACACATCTTGATGTATTTTGGATGAAGTCAGACCCATGGAGGTGAAGATCTGAAATGAGAAAAAAAGGGTAACTTTTTTTGGCCAAAAAAATGTGTCCAAATTTCATGAATTTTTTTGGGTACCCAAATGAAATAGGAAGTGGCTAATTTTTTTAGGGAATAAACATATGTTATCCTAAAATAGAAATATGTAAAAAAATCTTCATTATTTTGTAAATTACATTTATATCAGGGGCCATATCTAAAGGTAATTTTTTGAGTACTTAGAAATTTCGTAAAAAAATACATATATTTAATATATAATATGATATTTATGCAGGTAAAAATATACCAAAATATCACAAATTCTATAGGGAACAAGAATATATATAGATAGGGCAGCTTACGCTTCGGATATGTCCACAAAATGGCCGCCAACCACACTGACTCAGACTCCCTAATCTGCCACTTGAAATGTAGGAAGGGTATGTCAATTTCAAGGTGTTATTTACTAATCTAATTATTATTGGATATGCATAAAAATTGTATGTGGGTTGCTGGATAATTGTCGATTATTTTACGACTATAAAATTAAAATTCTGACCCAAAAAAATTTTTTTGAAGGGAAATAAAATCGAAAAAAAAATGTAAAACAATATAATATTTTAGCTAAAAAAATTTGATGATATTCAATCAAAAAAAAAGTAAACAAAATTTTCCGACAAATAAACATCTAGAGGAATCATTACTCTGTGATAGTTCCTTAGTACGTAGTAATTTTGAAAGAATTGGGAAAAAACGAAAAAATGGCAATCACCGGAAAATCGAACACATACCTATATATACGCCATATCTGGCTAAAAAAAAGATAGGCATGGGTAGCCAGATCATCTAGAAACACTTTCCAACGCTATAAAAATATAAGTTTTGCGACACTACTTGCCAATTCCTTACGGTAACATGACTAAGCAAAAAAATGCAAAACAAATAAAAAGGGGCACTCGCGGAAAAATGCCCAACATTCTAATATACGGCATCTCAGATAAAAAAAAAGACATGCACGTGTTAGCCCAACCATCAAGGCACACTTTCTAACACATAAACATGAAAAAAAAAATCAATAATATACGGCAATTCCTTACTACGTAGTAAATTTTTACAAATATTGAAAAAAAACAGAAATTGGCAACCGCAGTTAAATACCCAATATACCAATAACTACGTCGTATCTGACAAAAACAAAATCACGCATGGGTAGCCAGATCATCTAAACACACTTTCCAACACTAAAAAAGCAAAAGTTTTACGACACTATTTCGCAATATCTTACGGAAAAATGACTTGGCAAAAAAATGAAAAAAAAATGAAAAAGGGGTACTCGCGGTAAAATGCCCGACATTCTAATATACGGCATCTCAGATAAAAAAAAAAGACATGCACGTGTTAGCCCAACCATCAAGGCACACTTTCTAACACATAAACATGAAAAAAAAAAAATGAATAATATACGGCAATTCCTTACTACGTAGTAATTTTTACAAATATTGAAAAAAAACAGAAATTGGTAACCGCAGTTAAATACCCAATATACCAATAACTACGTCGTATCTGACAAAAACAAAGTCATGCATGGGTAGCCAGATCATCTAGACACACTTTCCAACACTAAACAAGCAAAAGTTTTACGACACTATTTGGCAATATCTTACGGAAAAATGACTTGGCAAAAAAATGAAAAAAAATGAAAAAGGGGCAATCGCGGTAAAATGGTCCTCGTGGTGATGAACGACATTTTAACTAAAAAAAAAAATCATGCACATGGTAGCCAAACAATCCACCAAGACTTTCCACAACTGATAACCTATACAAGTTGCACCATTCTACGACAATTTCATAATACGTAATAACTTTGATAATTATGCAAACTACCTTAGAAGGGTAAACTCGGTCGCGAACGACCCCGACTCGTCTCAGAAATCGGGGAAGGAGTACAGCTACAGCAATGCACATCTGGACACTACTAGAGCGTGTAGGGGAGACACCTCCTGCAGGTCGATCACCCACAAATTCAGTCACGGGGCTGAGTCACGTGAGAAAAACCTGTTTTTTTTTTTACGCTCGGGGTCGCGAACGACCCACCGTACCTATCCAGGGTTAAAGCGTACTAAACCTTTACAAGGCCAATCTGAAGCTTTATGGTGTTCAGTTAAGAAACCATCCTTGCCTTTGTCAAAGAATGCTTGGTCAGACTTTATCAGATTGTTAATACGAGAAGCTCATTCACATCTGAGTGAGGAAGACCGAACTTTGCTTAAGGTGAAGACGCACGAAGTTAGAGCTGTAACAACTTCCGTGGCCTTTAAGCAAAATATATCTCTGCAAAGTATAATGGACGCAACCTATTGGAGAAGCAAGTCAGTGTTCGCGTCATTTTACTTGAAAGATGTCCAGTCTCTTTACAAGAACTGCTACACACTGGGACCATTCGTAACAGCGAGTGCAGTAGTGGGTGAGGGCTCAACCACTACAATTCCCTAATTCCATACCCTTTTAATCTTTCTCTTGAAATGTTTTTATTGTTGTTTTTTGGGTTGTCCGGAAGGCTAAGAAGCCTTTCGCATCCTGGTTGATTTGGCGGGTGGTCAAAGTCATTTCTTGAGAGCGCCTAGATTAGGGGTTTTGATGAGGTCCTGTTGTATGGGTTGCAACCCTTGATACTTCAGATCCTAGGGGTCGATCAGCATCCTAAGAGGATCGCGAGGCTCCGTAAGGAAGACGTACTTAAAAAGGCAGAGTAATTGTTCAAGTCGACTTCCTTACCAGGTACCTATTTATTTTGTTTTTGTTATTTTGATAACTTCTAAAATGAAATAAAAACTCTTAGCTCATAATAATGTAAACATATATTGCTGGTCTCTACCCACCCCCCTGGGTGTGAATCAGCTATTATAATCACCGGCTAAGTTAAATATTGAAAAATGTTATTTTGATAATAAAATAAATTTTTGAATATACTTACCCGGTGATTATAAATTAAAGGACCCTCCCTTCCTCCCCAATAGAGACGCAGTGGGACGAGGAGAAAATTGAGTTCTTTGTTTACATTGAGTACTGGGTATCTGGACGACAGATGGCGCTGTTGGGCACACCCGCAACCTGTGTAGCGATCGCTGGCGAGTTTTTACCGTAGAGTTGTCTGTCGGGCAACAGAGTTGCAGCTATTATAATCACCGGGTAAGTATATTCAAAAATTTATTTTATTATAAAAATAACATTTTTCATTTTACATACCGTCCCAACACTATAACTTTATTTTACTTGCCGGCCCAAGACTATAGCTTTATTTTTCCTGGCGGCCCGAAACTATAACATTGATTTACCTGCCGACACTAATTTTTTTTTACCTGCCAGCCCAACACTATAATTGTATTTAACCTGCAGGCCCAACACTATAATTTTCATTTTACCTACCGTCCACACATTATTATTTTACCTGCCAGCCCAACACTATAGCTTTATTTTTCCGGCCGGCCTGACACTATAGCTTTATTTTACCTACCGGCCCAACACTAAATTTATTTTACCTACCAGACCAACACTAATTTTATTTTACCTCTTAGCCTAACACGATAACTTTATTTAACCTGCCGGCCCGATAAGAATTTTATTTTACCTGCCTGCCGGACACTATTTTTAGTTTACCTTCCAGCCCAACGCTAAATTTATTTTACCTTCCGGTCCGACACTATAAGTTTATTTTACCTTCCGGCCCAATACTATAAGTTTTTTTTTTACCTGCTGGCCCGACACTGTAACTTTATTTCACCTGCCGGCCCGACACTATAACTTTATCTTACCTGCCAACCCGACAACATAACTTTATTTTACCTACCAGTCCGACACTATAACTTTATTTTACCTTCCGGCCCGACACTATACCCTAATTTTACTTGCTGGCCTGACCTTATTACTTTTTTTAACCTGTATGCCCAACACTTTAACTTCATTTTACCTGCTGGGACAACACTATAACTTTGTTCTACTGTCCGGCCTGAAACTATAACAATTTTACCTGATGGACCAACACTATAACTATTTTACCTCTCAGCCCAACACTATAACTTTGTTTTACATTCCTGCTAAACACTATAACTGAAATTTAACCAGCGGCCCAACACTATAACTGAAATTTAACTATCGGCCCAACACTGTAACGCTGTTTTACCTTCTTGCCCAACACTATAACTTTTTTTTTCCTTTCTGCCCACCACTATAACTTTGTTTTACCTGCCGGCTGAACACTATAACTTTATTTAACCTGCCGACCCAACACTATAACTCTATTTTACCTGCCGGCTCAAAACTATAACTTTATTTTATATGCTACCCAACACTATAAATTTATTTTGCCAGCTTGCCCAACACTATAACTATATTTAATCTGAAGGCCCAACACTATGATTTTTATTTTACCTACCATCCCAACACTATAACTTTATTTTACCTGCTGTCCTAACACTACAGGTTTATTTTTCCTGCTGGCTCGACATTGTAACTTTATTTTACCTGCCGGTCCGACACTTAATTTTATTTTACCTACCGGACCAACACTAATTTTATTTTACATGCCAGGCCAACGCTAATTTTATTTTACCTGCCAGCCCGAAACTAACTGTATTTAACTCCCTGCCCAACACTATAACTATATTCTACCTCAAGCCCCATACTATAACTTTTTTTTTCCTGCCAGCCCAACACTATAGCTTTATTTTACATGCCGGCCCGATACTTTAACTTTGTTTTACCTTCATCCCACCACTATAACTTTATTATTTTATCTGTGGCCCAATACTATAACATTTTACCTACCGACCCAACACTATAACTTTATTTTACCTGTCGACCTAACACTATAATTTTTTTTTTATCTGTGGTCTCAACACTAAAACTTTATTTTACCAGCCAGCCCAACACTATAACTGTATTTTACCTGGCAGCCCGACAATAATTTTAGTTTACCTGCTGGTGCGAAATTGATTTCATTTTACCTACCGACCTAGCACTAATTTTATTTCACTTGCTGGCCTGAAACTATCTTTATTTTACGTGCTATCCCAGCGCTAACTTTATTTTACCTCCCGGCCCAACACTAATCTCATTTTACAAAATGACTCGACATTAATTTTATTTTCCCTTCGACTTGACTAACTTTATTTTACATAATGGCCCAACATTAATTTATTTGACCTTCCACCCTAACACTAATTTTATATCGCTTTCTGGCCTGACACTAACTTTATTTTACCTTCCAGCTTGGCATTAATTTGATTTTACCTGTTGTCCTGTCACTAATTTTATTTAACCTGGCGACCCAACACTAACTTTATTTTACCTGCCAGCCTGACACTAATTTTATTTTATCTGCCGGCACGACACTAACTTTATTTCACCTGCCAGCCTGACTTAATTTTATTTCACCTGCTGGGCCAAAATTACTTTTATTCTTCCGGCCAGCCTGAAACTAATTTTACTTTACTTACTGGCTCAACATAAATTTTATTTTACCGGCCAGCCTGACGATAATTTTATTTCATTTACCTTCCAGCCTGACATTAATTTTGATTTAGTTGTCGCCCCGACATAAATTTTATTCTACATGCCGGACTGACATTAATTTTATTCTACCTGCCAGCCCGACATTAATTTTATTCTACCTGGTGGCCCGGCATTAATTTCATTCTACCTGCCATCCCTACACTAATTTTGTTTTACCTGCTGACTCGACACTAACTTTATTTTACATGCTGGCCCGACATTAATTTAAATTTACCTGGCAGCTTGACACTGTTTATTTTACCATCCGGCATGACATTGGTTTTGTTTTAGCTGCAAACCTAGCACTAGTTTTGTTTTATATTATAGGTAGTAGGTTGGCCAGCACACCAGCAATCCGTTGAGATACTACCGTTAGAGAGCTGTTGAGTCCTTTGACTGGCCTGAGAGTAATGCATTGGATCCGTCTCTGGTTACGGCTCATGTTGTTTTTGCGTACACGTACACCGGATAGTTTGGCTTATTCTTTTCACACTCTCCTGTGTCCTCATATACCTGATAACACTGAGATTACCAATTAATTCTTCTTCGCTCAGTGGGATAAGCTACTGCACTTCCTCTTAGCAAGGGTAAAAGACACTCTAGGTATGGTAAGCAGCTCTTCTAGGAGAAGGGCAATTGTTCTCTAGTATTGAATAGTGCCATAGTCTCAGTACCATGGCCTTCCACTGTCTTGGATTAGAGTTCTCTTGCATGAAGGTACACTTGAGTATGCTGTTCCATGATATTTTTCTTCCTGTTTTTTTTTCTTTTGAAGTTTGTATAGTTTAAATATGAAAGAGTAATGTAATTTTACTGTTCTTAAAATTTAATTTTAATTGATTATTACATATGTTGTAGATCTTTTATTTCCTGGTTTTCTTTCCTTACTAGGCTATTTTTGCCTATTGGAGCCCTTGGGCTTATAGCATTTTCCATATCCAACTAGGGTTATAGCTTAGCTTATAATAATAATGATAATAATAATACTTACCGGCCTGGCAAAAAATATTATTTCATCTGCAGGTCCGACACTAATTTCATTTTATCTGCCGGCTAGACACTGAATTTATTTGAAATGCTGACCCAACACTAATTTCACTTTACCTGCTTGTCTAGCGCTAATGCTATTTTACTTGGTGGCCCAACACTCATTTAATTTTACCTTCTAGCCCAACAGTAATTTAATTTTACTTGGCGGTTTGACACGAATTTTATTTTACATGCTGGCCCAACACTAATTTTATTTTACCTGCTGGCCCAACACTAATTCCATCTTACTTGGTGGTTCGACACTAATTTTATTTTACCTGCTGCCCCAACACTGTAACTTTATTTTACCTGCCACCCTAATACTATTTTTATTTTTCTTACTAGCCCAAATCATTTTTGTTTTTATTTGGCTTTAAAATTTATGAAGAGTAAAATCTGGTTTTAGTATCTTTTCCAGAGTGGAGTCACATTCAAATCTTTTTAGGTAGATAACTAACTTAAAATTTTAATCCAAGTTCATGGTGAAGAAAATCGGTGCAATTGAATAATACAGTTAAACGTGTAATCCTATTACATAGGGTTGTGGCAGCCTATTAGAAATGTCCCTCTCTTACGATGTACTGGACTGGGGCTCGAGATATGCTCAAGCCAAAAACTTTCTTGTAGTGTCTTTTACCTTACTGTACTTGTGATCTAAGAATGGTGGGCTTTGGGGGAGCTCATAGGTCTACATGCTGAGTCATCAGTAGCCATTGTCTGGCCCTCCTTGGGCCTAGCTCAAGAGAAAGGCTTGGACGCTAAATATATATATATATATATATATATATATATATATATATATATATATATATGTGTGTGTGTGTGTGTGTGTGTGTGTGTGTGTGTGTGTGTGACCAGTTTACAAGGTATTGTCCTGTCCCTTAACTCTGCCATTCATGATTAACTTCTAAACCCGAAATTACTGCCTATTCAACTCATAGATGATGATGTATTCATCATCCTTTTTCCATATCCAGTGAGTGCATTGAAGTGCACCTTGAGCTTTACTAAAAGATCTTAACAATGTTCCTCCGCTCCTGTGGCCCTCAAATATTTTCAATCGCCTATAATGCTTCTGTTCCCACCTCTACTCTTCCAAATTGCTGTCCAATCCTCTTAACTTTTACATCTTAGTGGAACTGCTGTACTCTCTCCCTGAAGTTATATCTCATTGCTGAATATCATCCCCAATGCCAGCACTGGATCCTACGGCCCAAATTCAAGAAATCGATCCATAGATCAAATATTCATGACTAGTGTACGCGACCTGTCAAACTTAACGTATATAAATATTTATATAGATATGCATATTCACGCACGTGCAAACAAAGTCATCCCTTCCACCCCCTCCTGCTTCCTTAACTACAACACGTTAGTTCGGATAATTTGGGGGAGATTAAGGTTTCCGAGTGTACCTCTCGTGGTACACCATTCTCAACAGGTTATGCCTACTCCCTCTCCCCCTACCTAAGGGAGAGACAGAATAGTTATTTGACCCGTAACTGGAATACGAACCGTGCTATTTAATAAGGGTATTACTTTCGGCGCAGTTGAAATGACGAGCCATTAATTTTTAACAAGGGTTAACTTCCCATACCGATACATTAGCGGGGGTAGGGGAGGGTAGCTTGTAACCCCCCCCCCTCACACACCTGTGATTGAGCTCAATTTGCTTTCGGCTCGGATGGTGAACGGACGTTGCCGCTCTTCATCGTCGCCGAATAATGGCAGCCATTAATGACTTTTGCTTTTTCTTTTTCTCTTAGTGTGTGTGTGTGTGTGTGAACTTGACTTTTGCGACCATGCACACCTGCCCTAGACTCTCCGGCCGCCCTAGTGGGACATTTATGTCGGCGGTAGAGACTGATCCTCACACCCTTTGTCCTTTATGCAGAGGTCATCGGTGTGATGGCTAAAATCAGTGCCATAAGTATAGGGAGTGGTCTTCCTCCCAGTGGGAGAGGGTTGCACGACGGCAGAAGAAGTCCAAGTGGGATATTTCTCCTTCGAAGGTTCCTTTGAAGGAAGAAAACCCCAAGGCCTCTTCTTCTGTCTCCCGACCCTCCTCCCAAGCTCCTACTTATTCGGTCTCTTACGAGAGACCGCCGAGTAGTATCGTAGACCAAGTTAATGTCGGCCAAACCAGGTTCTCGAGAGATGATGTTGCCTCCCCAAGCGAAGCAGCCCAACCTCTCCCCCTTGGTGAGGCCTTGTCACTAATCCCTCTTTTACAGATTTGGTCTTCCTTGGGGTCTTACGGGTCCGCCCTCCAAGGAAGCTTTGCTACAGTTCATCCGCATGGGTGCTTCTGGTAAGCAATCATCGTTGCCGTCAGATCCTCTGACCCTTGTCGACGTTGTTGTGTCAGAGGTGTCTCATGTGGTGTCATCCAACTCCTCTGCCCCTCCAGACTCTCCAGCGGTTGCTATCGATTTAGTTTCCCCTGTTTCTGAACATCCTTCGAGGGGGAAACTAAGTTCAACGTCTGTCTCTCCTATAAGTGTTTCTCCCTGAGAGACTCCTCTTCGGAGGACTGCTGCGGCGCATGGTCAGCTTGCTGATCCAATGGCCCCCAGAGGGCGCATTCATCGGAGAGCACGCCTTCCATTTCGCCTTAGAGGTCTCCCTTCACCAGCGGTGAAGAGGCGCCTCTTTGGTTCATCGTCGTCGCAGCTGTCCCCTGCAGAGGAGCCTCCGCTGCAGTCATCTGACCATTCATCGATCGTCACTGCTCCTGCAACTAGTCTTGTGACTTCGGTCCTGGATCTCTTTGCTGATCGTTCGCGATCCCCTTCAGTGGTTGGTTGCCCTTACAAAAGGCACGTCAACCATCCACCCTCCAGACCTGCCGACCTGCCATCACCGTTCCTGTCACCAGTAGAGCCTGTTGTAGTTCTACCAAAGGGCGCAGCTGCGCGCCATCGCCCTGCAGATCGCCAACCGACAGGACTTCAGCACTCACAAGCAGCTCGTTAACACTCTGCAGAGCTTCAGCGTGCCCCTTCACCTGCTCGCCCTCATAAAAGGCAGCAAACTCATGTGCCTGTGCGCCAACGTTCTCCTGCACGTCAGCGCTCTCTTGTGCGGCCCGCCCCCACGTGCCCACGTTCACCTGCGCACCCTGCTCTCACATGCCCAGGGTCGCCCACGTGCCAGTGCACTACAGCGCGTTTGCGCTCTCCTGTGTGCCCATGATCTCCTGCGCCTACCCACCCTGTGCTTACGCGCCAGCGCTCTCCAGTGCGCCAACAATCACCTGCGCGCCAACAGTCTCCTGCGCGCCCTTACTCTCCTAATCGCCAGTGCTCTCCTACGCGCCAGGGCTCTCCTGCGTCCAAGCCTGTGAGCCAATTATCTTCCGCGTGCTAGCCTGCATGCCAATTCTCTATTGCACACCAGCTCGCTCCCGCATGCCAGTACTCACCCATGCATCAACAAATGCCTGCGCGCCATTATTCTCCGGCGCACAAACACTCTGTAGGTGATACAGCAGGCACAATGCAGCTCTCACCTGCTCGCTGGTGCTCTCCTGGACATTCGCGCTCTCCTGCACGCCAAATCTCTCCCTCGCACATGCACAGAGACATGTGAATGCGCGACAACTTTCACTGCGCACGCGCGCCAATACTCCTCTGCATGCCCGCACGCACGCCAATATTCTCCTGCGCGCCCGCGCACGCACTAATATTATCCTACGCGTGCGCGTCAATATTCTCCCACGGCGCACGCTAACCAACAGGCACGGGCGCAGGATCTACACCCCGCAAGGTCACCATCGCCTCCTTCCCCTCCCCGCAAATGCATTCCAGCGTGCCCTGCGGGACGTGTGAAACAGGCACAAGCAGAGGGGTCCAGGATCCCTAAACTGCCTTTGTTCGGTAACTGGAATACAAACCACGCTATTTATTAGGGGTTATACTTTCGGTGGAGCTGAAATGACGAGCCATTAAAATTTAGCGAGGGTTAACTACCCACACCGCTAGTTAGCGGGGGTAGGGGGTGGGTAGCTTGCTACCACTCCCGTTCACACATCTGTGATTTGGTCACTTTACTTTACTTTTGGCTCGGATCGAGAGCGGTTGTTTCCTCTCTCCTTCCTCGCCTATTCTGGACTACCATTAATTTTTGTCTTTTAACTTACTTTTTCTTATACTTGTATATATTTGAAAACATTCTTTATGTTTATGTATATATATGTGTATAGAAATGTGATAATTTTCCTTTTCAGTGTTTGTGCTGTGTGTGTGTGATGCATATACGACAACGATGCTTGCGTAGATTAGCAAGGCCAGCACAGTTACACTTTGTGGGGAACGACCTCTCCCTCTCTGGTCCATCGGTCTTCCCGTCGGCATATAACCGCTAACTCGGCCGCCGCAAGGGAATTGTCATCGCCGGGACCCTCTTCATTCAACTATTGTCTTCGCCTTTTCCTTTTTTCTACGGAAAACATGGATTTCTGAGCGAAGGGAATGTGGCCTCTCAAAGTTTGACTACAGCCTTTCTCTTCTTGAGGTCGTTCACCTTTACAACAACAGTGTACTATTGGGAAAGCTCCTTTCACGTGCGCGGGTTAGGTTTCTCTTCCGATTGTTTGTCTCAATTATTTTTGTGAAATTATAATTGTATTTAACTTTTCAGCTTTTCTCCATGGGGACTTCCCTACTGAGGATCAGTAGTTCTCAGTATTAGTGAATATTCTTAGCTGATTTAAATAATTGTAATTCTGTTTTTATTACAGTTTCTCCGCTCCCCCCTTCTCCCGTGGATGTCGACTGGGGAAGGAAGGGCACAATACTTAATTTCATGTTGTTCCCTCAGGGTTCCTCTTCGGAGTTCCTCCCTGGGGAATTTGTTAAATAATTAGTTTTATTGTCGGCGCAATACTTAATTTGATGTTGTTCCCTCGGGGTTCCTCTTCGGAGTTCCTCCCTGGGGAATTTGTTAAATAATTAATTTTATTTTCGGCGCAATACTTATTTTATGTTGTTCCCTCGGGGTTCCTCCCTAGGGAATTTCTGTTGAATAATTAATTTTATTTTTTCCCAGTTAACAATGCAGTTTTTCTTCGTTCGACTAAGAGTGCCAACGAAGCATTGTTCTGTTCATGCCTGGGGAATCTGCTGTCTTTGCCGTCCCTCAGAGGACGTCATCATGGGCTTCATCACGTCTCTTAGAAGTACTCCCGTGACAACATGACCAGCACTTTAGATCATCTTAGAACGCTAAAGGAGATTCACCTCCAGGGGTTGGACAACTTCCTTTCCGAGGGAAGTTTCCTCCCCAGGTGTGAGGTTATTTCTCCCTTCAGAGGGTGAACTTCCCACATCTTAATAAATTCATCGTCTCCGACTGCTGTTGCTGCCTTCGCCCAGACTTCTCACCCCCCTTGCTGAGTTTCTCTTCCTTCAGGGGCGGAGCACAATCTTGGCAAGTCTCTTCAACGAAGTGTTCACCTCCCTCGTTCGTGAGAGAGGCCACTCATAGAGACTCCTCTTCGGAGGATCGCTTCTGTTAAAGGTCAGCTTGCTGATCTACCGGCCCTCAACGGGCGTCATCATGGGCGTCATCATGGGCGTCTTCTAGTCTCTTCTACGAAGTGTTCACCTCTCTCGTTCGCGAGAGAGGCCACTCATAGGGACTCCTCTTTGGGGGATCGCTACTGTTAAAGGTCAGCTTGCTGATCCACCAGCCCTCATGGGTGTCATCACGGGTGTCTTCAAGTCTCTTCTACGAAGTATTCAAGTCTCTCGTTCGTGAGAGAGGCCACTCATAGAGACACGTCTTCGGAGGATCAAGCAGACCTACCAGCGCAGCAGACTTACCAGGACCTACCGATCTACCAGTGCAACCTTGCGCTGCATCGTAGTCCTTTGGACTTCGGTTCTGGACTCTAACGCAGACCTTTTTTACGGTCCCCATCAGTGGATGCTCGCTCTTCTAAAGGACACATCCCAGTTCCTGATCGTTTGCCAGCTGACCTACTGATCTACCAGCGCAACCTTGCGCTGCAACGTAGTCCTTTGGACTTCGGTCCTGGACTCTAACGCTGACCTGTTTACAGTCCCCATCGGTGGATGCTCGCCCTTTTTAAAGGGCACATCCCAGTTCCTGGTCGTCCTACCAGCTGACCTGCCAATCTACTAGCGCCCATAGTCTTGCGCGTGCGCCAATAGTCTTGCGCGCGTGCGCCAGTAGTCTTCCAAGCGCCCGCCAACAGTCTTGCACGTGCGCGTGCCAACAGTCTTCCACGCGCGCGCTCCGACAATCTTCCGTGCGCGCGCTCCGACGATCTTCCGCGCGGGCGGCGATGGTCTACCGCCCGCGCCCCAATGATTTTCCGCGCGCTCGCCAATAGTCTTGAACGCATGCGCACTGACGATTTTCCACGCGCGGGCGCCTATGGTCTCCCACGCGCGCGCCGATGATTTTCCGCGTGTGTGTCGCGCGCCAATGCTTTGCGGCGTCAATAGTCTTCCATGCACGCATGGGAACAGTCTTCCGCGCGCAGGCGCTGACGATCTTCCGTGCGCGGGTGCCGATGATTTTCCGTGCGTGCTAGCGTTAATGCTCTTGAGCGCGCGCGCCGACGATCTTCCGCGTGTGGGTGCCGATGGTCTCCCGCGCGCGGGCGCCAATAGTCTCCCGCGCGCGGGCGCCAATAGTCTCCCGCGCGCGGGCGCCGATGGTCTCCCGCGCGCGAGCGCCAATGGTCTTCCGCGCATGCGCCGATGGTCTCCCGCGCATGCGCCGCTGGTCTCCCGCGCATGCGCCTCTGGTCTCCTGTGCACGCGCCGATGATTTTCCGCGCGCGCGATCGGTAATGCTCTTGAGCGCGTGCGTGGCAATAGTCCCGCGCGCATGGGCTGACTTTCTTTGCGCCGAGGGTCTCCCGTGCGCGCAACAACAGTATCGTGCGTGTGCGCCGACTTTCTTCCGCGTGGGTGCCGATTATTTCCTGCATGCGCGCCGACAGTCTTGCGCGCGTGAGCTCACCAACAGTCTACTGCGCACACGCGCCGATGGCATTCGCACTCACGCTCCAATAATCTTGAGTGCGCGCACGCAGCCTTCCGCGCGCGCCAACAGTCTCCACGTAGTACTCTCACGCAAGCGCCAATGCACCCACCCTTGCGCAACCAGTCACACGCTTCGGCGCATTCTAGGGAGAATGCACAAAACTACACAGTGCCTTACTGCGCGCCAGCGTTCTTCCTCACTTTCCTGTGCCCTTCTGCGCAGTTACGGTCTTGGATCCAATGCGCCAGCTCTTGCCAAAGAGTCAAGGATCGCAGATCCAATGCACCAGCTCTTGCCTAAGAGCCAGCACTTGCCTGCTCTCCAGGCAGATATTAAGCACCAGCATCATCCTGTGTGCCATCGCTCCAGTACTCTCTTACACACTCGCGCAATAGTCAGTACAAAGGAATAAAACTCTTTGGACAGGTCACCATTGCCCCATTCCTCCCTGCAAACACATAAACATTGCCACCGGGAAAAGAGGAATAAGGCTTCACAGAAGGATTCAAGATCCCGAAGATTCCATCCTACAAGGGGAATCGAAACGGCGAATCCTTGGTCCCTGTCTCTTCTGAAGTTTCTTTTTCCTTGACAGACCACCGTCAGCAAACAGGGAAACATCAACAGACTGATCTCTAGATCACTGTTTGCTGATGGCTAGTTCACAGTTTACTGATCGCTAGGTCGCCGATCACCAGATCGCCAATTGCTAGCTCAATGCTGATCTTTGACCTGTAGTCCCTCCAATGACTAACGATCTTCAATTGCTAGCGTTTCCAATCACTGATTGCTATTCAATAACCAGTCATCAGCTTGCTGATCACTAGATCACCGATGGGCAGCTCATCGATCTTCGATCATTGAACTCAGCTCGCTGATCTCGGACCAGCCCATCTTCAGCTTGCTCATCTCTGACATACTGGTTGGGACCATAATCAGCTTGCTGATCTCTAACTCACCGTCGGCTCACAGACCACCGATTCATCGGTAATTTGCCAGCAGTTCGTGACTCTAACTTACTAGTCAACCGCTTCCTGTAGTTCCTAGATCAGAAGGTATACAACATACCTCTCGCTACTCTCGTTCGACATCCCTCATCAACGGCTTGCCGACAGGGAACTACTTGTGAGCACTCTCCAACTGCACAGTAACCACGATACCCAACGGTTAACCATTGATTAACATTCACCAGATTGATTCTTTCTAAGAAATACAATCAATCCTATCAGGACGCATGGTAAGGGTAAGCGTTGACTTCCTTCCGTTAGTTAAAGAAATTCTCTCTCAGAGAAGAATTCTTACACTGGGTATCGTGCCTGATCCATTACGACTCGAGTCAAGACTCCAGTGTCGACAATCTTCCATGCAAATGGATCCGCAAGGAGCTGTCCCTTTGGGTCGATGTCCACACCATGTTGGAGTTCGAACAAGGGCTATGACCTCAGGTCTTCATTTGCACACTGGACTTAAAGGACACTTATTCCCAGGTCCAAACCATCCATCTAGGAAGGTTGGAAGATTCAGTCTAGACAAACAAGAAACACCAGTTCAAGGCACTGTGCTTCGGTCTTTCCACTACACCAATCCTGGTGTCACAGGATCGGCTTCTGTCTCCTCTCTCTCGGGACGACTGACTGACCTTAGCAGACTCTGTGGCAACCTTGTATTAACACTGGAACTTCTGAAGTCTTTTTACCAAGATCCAGTGATCAGGGTAAACCTACGGAAGTCTTCCCTACTTCCCTCCCAGGAGACTGGTGTATCTGGGAATGATTCTAGACACCAATCTCCACAAAACCTTCTCGAAACGAGAACGACTTCCATTCCAAGAGACTTGAGTGGGAAAAGAAGAGAGGAGGGATCATAGTGCTGCACCACACGACCTCAGCCCTCTGGACAGAGCCTAAAAGTACTTTCACTTAAATCTCTTAAGAGGTGAAGGCCAACTGTCCGGTCCTTCAGCAACCTCATCGGTTCCTAACAGACCACTCAGTGATGTGATGGACGACACACCACTCACCACATAGAGACTCACATCGCCAAGCAAGAAGGAACTTGCTCGTAGCCTCTTCCCATCTAACAGTATAAACACTCTGATGGGCCAAAGTCCGTTCGGTACCACTATCAGCCCGCTTCATTCCAGACTGGAAGAACGTGCTCGCCGACAATCTGTGCACAGCATCTCAGATAAGGTATACTGAATGGACTTTGGATCGTCATGTAGCCAACAAAGTCCCAACTTTACGAGGTCCTCCAACTACGGGTCTGTTCGCAACGCTCCTGAATCTCAGGCTGCCGTTGCTCACCAGCCCTCAATCCCAAAGCTCTCTGGCAACAACGATGGGTACAACAATGACGTTTACATCTCGTCCCTGTTTTATCTGGAGAAGAGCACTCAAGAAGGCTAGAACATCGGTCAACCTCTCAAGGACTCTCCTAGCTCCGCTATGGCATTATGCAGAACGGTTTCCAAACCTTTTGCAGCTCCTGATAGAGTCTCCAAGAGACAGACAACCCACTTCGACACCTACCACACGCTATAGCTTTGCTATGATTGTACGCCTGAAGACTACCCAATACCTCTTTGCGAAAAGGTTGTCTGATATCTGAGGAATTCCTCAGCGTCAATCTACCAGGCAGTATAACGTCTTGTGTGGTTGGTATCATGTGAAAGTGTCTCTCTCCACTCGATACCTCGATTCCAGCAATAGCGGAATCCTTGAGTATATACAAGAGGAAAAGACCCCCTATTCAGTTCCGACAGGTAAAGATGATCACTCAACCTTGATCCTTCACCTTCAAACTGAAAGAAAGGGACACCCTCTCATCGATAGACTTTTCCTAACTCATACGGACTTTCAGCTTGCCTTTCCCCAGTCGGAATTGAGACCTTCCTCTCGGAACATGGTTCAAATCTCCGATCCTTAAAGGGACCTCCTTATGTTCTACTTAACCAGGCAACAATTTTTTTCCTGATTTAAGAACACAATGTTCCTACACACTCGGACAGAAACCATACGAATCAAGGAACTTCATGGTCTCTCTTTCCACATCGCCCATTATTGAGAAGGGCGAAAGACAATGTTCAGTTTTGTCTCTGAGTATGTGGCCAGATACAGTCTCCAGAGGTGACGGATCCTACACAAGTCTCAACTCGGTAACAGACGATCCAGATCATCAGTTACTGTACTCAGGGTAAGGTAAGACTTTACCTAAAGAAAACGGCAACAGCCTGCCCGGGTCCCTTCTCTTGTCAGCACTGGGAGAGACTAGAGGAGGATCACCGAAACATCATCTCGACATAACGACTCACAGTGTCAGGGGCATAACTATGCCCCTGGTCCTTCTTAGCAGATTACTCTGTGACGCAGATTTTACAAGAAAGGATGTGAATGCTCCAAGTGACTTTCACAACCTTTCTCCT
The DNA here is from genome assembly GCF_036898095.1 of Palaemon carinicauda. Lineage (NCBI taxonomy): Eukaryota > Metazoa > Arthropoda > Malacostraca > Decapoda > Palaemonidae > Palaemon > Palaemon carinicauda. The sequence continues at coordinate 10,259,330 of NC_090759.1, read as the reverse complement.
GCAAGACGTGACCCACAGAGACTCGATACGATCTCTATCGGTCCGGTGTTGGCTGCACAATAGCTAGTTGTATACCTCAAGCTCCTTATTGGACAAGTAGCAGAAGGTGGAGGGCACTGTTACCTGGTTTTAGTCTGCGTGAATGAAAAGATTTGACTGGCTCTTATTCTTTTCTTCATCCTACCCTCTCGTGGGGAAAGCAGCATCCTGGATTCTCTGCATAAGCTAACCTCAAACCACTGCAGGTAAACCATGATCCCTTGTGTACATAGTATTAAGCTAATACTGTTGCGTCCCCGCACCCTGGCGAGGTGGTATTGGGAAGTCTTGGTTACATCAGCTTTTTCCTACATAGACTTGGAATAACTTTACCTATACAGTCACACTTCTGCACGTCTCAACACACAGCTTGCGTAAGCCGCGGACCTTGCATAGCAAGGTTTAGCGAGGGCAGGGACTCCTTATTTTTTAGTACTAACACACTCAGATAAAGATAACCCGCGTAAAGCCAAAAGCCAGATTGGCAGGGACGTTTACCCTTCCTAATGGGTGAGTCACCCCTAATAAATAGCGTGGTTTGTATTGCAGTTACGGAACAAATAACAAATTCGTAGATAATTTGTATTTTTCCTAACCATACAAACCTTATCTATTTTTACAAACTTGCCCGCCATCCCTATCCCCCTTGAAGTCCTACCTCCAAGCAAAGTGACTAAATCACAGGTGTGTGAACGGGAGTGGTAGCAAGCTACCCCCCCCCCCCCCCCTTACCCCCGCTAACTAGCGTTGTGTGTAGTTAACCCTCGCTAAATTTTAATGGCTCGTCATTTGAGCTCCGCCGAAAATATAACCTCTAATAAATAGCTAAGGTTTGTATAGTTAGGAAAAATACAAATTATCTACGAATTTGTCATTTTAAGGTGGACCTACCTATTACAGTGACTTCTCGTATGGAACCTTCGGTCCCTTTCCCTTCAGAGGATCTGTCTAACATTGCATCTGTCAGTTGGCAGCCTTGGTTCAATTGAACTATTATATCTGAATAACCTTAAGCTAAAAAAAGAAATAATGCAATGAAAATAGTACAAATGCATGAAATAATTCTGAAATAATACAATGTTTAAGTTTGACTTCAAGTGAATATTTGTGTACAAATATATCGTGCTGACAGGGGCGCTTACAAAAACCGTTATACAATGCCAACACTCACCCTATAACAACGGATTCAAGAATCACCTTTATTATTGCGTAACACACGATTTGCTATGGGGCACAGATTCTCTCTGGAGAGGACACACTAGAACGCACCGAACACTTTCGACGAATAACACTGGGAATACTTATGGGAGAGAGAGGGAAGGCTGTATTCTAACTTGATCTCTATAGCTGTCTGTCTCTGACTCAACCCATCTATGAGTCACCTAATTATGAAATTTTGACTAAGTCCAGAAGCTTCGATATTATTTGGGAAGCATAGCCTCTGCCTAAGGGCGTCAAAGTTTCCAATTAGTTAAAAATGCCAAGAGGCGGAATCAAGGGGTTTTTTGTAACACTCAGATCATGTCAACGCACCCACGAGACGACTTCCCTGCTAGCTTCGCCTACCTAATGTACCAGAAATAAAAAAAAGATAACATCCTCTCGCCAGATTTTCTCAAAAATTCGAAACTCTTAAATAATATTCCAAAGAACATGTCACTGAACATTCTCTCTCTAACATGACGCAATATATCATAAAATATAATCGGCGTCAATGACCTTCAATATCAGGATGCCAGAAAACTTCAAATCAATCTATCATAAAATATAAAAGAACAATACCCAAGCCCTTGTTCCTATCTCACATAAATCCGACAAAAGTTTCAAATAGACTACGTAAGAATTCTTAGCTAACATACGCGAAATAAAAAGTTAATTCTTCAAAAATAATACCTAAATTACATATTCTAACTTGAATAGAGAACATAATGAAATTCACTACGTAAGTTTTACTTAATTTACATTAGAAACTTATATCTACATGAGAGGGGCTCATTTTATGGGCTGGATATTATCTCTTCAGTGCACAGATGAAAACAAAATACAAAATATAAGTAAAACTATCAATAAACTATGATATTTACTCTACAACAGACCAGCTTCGTAAGATAGCTCCCCCCTAAAAGATTATTTATATCGGATCAGAATCCATCGATTCAGCCTGAGATAAATAATTTGCAACCACGTTATCTTTACCTGATATATGTTTTACATTTATACAATACGGTTGCAAACATAATGACCATCTAGTTAATCTATGATTATTATTTTTCATCTTATTCTCAAAAGTTAAAGGATTATGATCAGAATTTACTGTAATCTCTTAATTTTGTGGTTAATTCACATAGACCTCGAACTTGTTTATCGCTGTGACTAGCGCTAGTAGTTCCTTTTCTACTGTCAAGTAAGCTCGCTTATGTTTCTTTAGTTTCGACGACATGAAACAAACAGCATTAATAATTCCTTCCTCGTCTTCTTACAATAAGATGGCTCCAATTCCGTTATCCTACGCATCCACTTAGATAAGAAATTTTTTTGTTGAAATCAGGAGCTCGCAGTATTGGCTTCAAAGTTAATATGACCTTCATTCTGTCAAAAGATTCCTGGCACTCGCTGGTCTATACAAATTTTCTCTTGGGGTTAGTCAGATCCATCAAGGGAGTGACTACAGCTGAAAAGTTCGGGCATAAACGTCGGTAGAATCCTGCCTTCCCTAAAATGAGTTGTAATTGCTTCCTCGTTGGGCGAGGTGATGCTTTTCTTATTCCCTCAACGTTAGCGTCTACAGGGGCGATTCGTCCTCTTCCTACTTCAAATCCTAAGTACCGAACTGTTGCCTTTCCAAATTGGCTCTTCTCCAGGTTAATCATTAGGTATGCTCCTCGCAGCTTTTGAAATACAAGTATATCCTACCTACAGGGCCGTTTACAAAAAATGTAATACAATGCCACCACTCACTCTATCACAATGAATTCAAGAA
>NC_090759.1:10248811-10251311 GCF_036898095.1 Palaemon carinicauda | reverse complement strand
TATATTATTTTTGTTTACGTGTTTATATATATTTATATATACAGTATATATATATATATATATATATATATATATATATATATATATATATATATATATATATTTTCATATGATGTACTGTATATATACATACATATGTCTTTAGTGCTTGGCAGAAAACGCCATGATTGAAATGAATATATATATATATATATATACATATATATATATATATATATGTATGTATAATATATATATATATATATATATATATATATATATATATATATTTATATAAATATATATATATGTATATATATATATTTATATATATACATATATAGATATGCATGTATATGTATATATATATATATATATATATATATGTGTGTGTATATATATATATATATATATATATATATATATATATATGTATGTATGTATGTATGTATGTATGTATATTATCAGCCGTTACTAGCCCACTGCAGAACAAAGGCCTCAGACATGACCTTACACTTGCGTCTGCTTATGGTCTATCTGTGCCAGTCCACGCCTGCAAACTAACTTAGTTCGTCAATCCATCGTGTTTTCTTCCTTCCTCTGCTTCTATTACAAACTCGAGGGACCTATTCTATTATTCTTTATGTCCAACTATTTTCTGTCATTCTCATTACATGTCCTGCCCATGTCCATTTCTTTTTCCACAAGTTTTCTGAATATCCTATATTTTAGTTGGCTCGCGTATCCATGTTGCCCTTTTTCTATTCTAGTGTTATTCCCATCATTATTCTTTCCATAGCTGTTTGAGTTGTAACTAGTTTATGTTCTAAGACTTCAGTAAGACTCCAAGTTTTTTATGCCTAAGTTAATAATGGTATGACCATCTCATTAAATACTTTTCATTGTAGAAAGACTAATGGTATGATTATCTCATTAAATACTTTTCATTGTAGAAAAAATGGCATTTTACTTTTCATAATCTTATTTTGTTTACCAAACGGTCTCCATCCCATGCTTATCCTTCTTTTAATTTTGGTGTTGTGTCCTGTGGAAACACTTACTGTCAATCTATATTCAACAACAATCTCCATTGTCATTGAACACTATTTTAGTTTTACTCATTCTTTTTCAGTCTTACATATCTGTGTTCTCTATTCAAATCTTTTATCATCTTTTGTAATTCATCTCATGATTCACTAAACACAACTATGTCATTTGGAAATCTTACGTTATTAAGGTATTCCCTAATAATGTTAATTACTACATGTTCCCAATCTAAATTATTAAAAACTTCTAAACATTCTTTGAAAAATTTAGTAGAGATTGGGTCTCCCTGTCTATTTCCTTTTTCAATCGGAATTTTCTCAGTATATTATGTAGTTTTAGGATTGCTGTACTTCCTTTATAGATATCATTAAGAGTTCTAGCATAAGATTCTTTTATTTCTTGTTTTTGAAGGGCTTTCAATACAGCTGATATTTTGACAGAATCAAAAGCTTTCTCTTAGTGTATAAATGCCATACATAGTGGTTTATTATGCTCTGTTGATTTTTCCATTAGCTGGTTAATTACCTGGATATGATCAGTTGCTGAAGACTCACTTCTAAAGCCCATCTATTCTCTTGGTTGATTGATGTTAAGCCGTCTTTCTATTCAGCCTAATATGATCTTTGTAAATATTTTATGTATCACGTAGAATAAACTTTTTGGGTGGTAATTTTCAGGTCTTTTGTGTCTCCCTTTTTGTTAATTAGTATAATGATAAAGTTTTTCCAAGCTCATTCTTGCAGACATTTGGTGTAGAGTTCAGCCAGTTTTAATACTATGAAGTCTCCTCCATCTATTATTAAATCAATTGTTAGGCCATCTTCTCTGGCTGCTTTGCCTCTTTTCAGGCGTTTCATTATTTCTTTTGATGAGGATATTTTTAATATCACTATTGTATAGCATTTTATAGGAATCCTCTGCAATTATTATCAATCCATCTCTATTGTGGATGATATTTCCATTTTCATCCTGTAAAGCAAACATCTTTGCGTGGTTCTTCCTTTCTTTAGTGTTTTCTCAATTTCGGTCTAATTGTGTTTACGAGTCTCTTGGGTTTTTAGTTTGTTTATTGTTTTGGATAGTTCTGCTAATTCTATTTCATCTCTCTTGGATTTCACCCAAATTTCCAATGTTTTCTTTATTATGTTTATGTCTTTTCTGATAGTATTCCTTGATCTTGTTTATGAACTCTTCCACCTATCCCTTGTGCAATTTCTAATACAAATTTTGTTAAATTACTGTGCATTTCTTCTTGATTAGCTTTCATTTCATCATGTAGCTGGGAATACCTATTATGTTTTTCTAAACCAAACTTGTAAGATTTTCTCTTATTACACGAGTGTTTATTTTCTTTCTTAAAATAAACCTTTCTCTCTCTTTTCTTAGTCCTAAACAAATTTTGCTTCTCGCCATTCTATGACCGCTTGGCTTTATAACTCGTTTAACACTGTTACATCTTTAACTGAATTGTCTT
>NC_090759.1:10241311-10243811 GCF_036898095.1 Palaemon carinicauda | reverse complement strand
CTCTCTCTCTCTCTCTCTCTCTCTCGGCAAAAGTTTGGAAAGTAATATTGATGACTGGTGTACGCGACCTGTCAAATAAGACGTGTAAATGATTAGATATGCACAAATACACGTGCAAATTCAACCCTCCCCCCTTCCCCTTTCTTAACTATAACACGGTAGTATAGGCAATTTGTTGGTCATGTATTTTACGAGTATACCGCTTTGGGTACCCCCCTCTAACCAGGGTTTGGATATGACTAATCCCTTTCCCCCCCACCCAGGTCAAGTAATGGAGAGAGACCGAGTATTTATACGGCTGTCAACGCTGCTGAGTGTGACAGGAAGTATATATATGTGTGTATGTGTAAGTACTTCCTATCACACCCATTGGCATTGTCAGACGTATATATTCTCGGTCTCTCCTCGTCCTTGGCAGGGGTGGGGTGGGGGTGGGGGGGGGGGAAGAAGTACAGCCATCCTAAAACTACATAATGATAGTGAGAAAATTTTGATTCACAACAAGTCCAGAAGTTTTTAAGAATTTAGATTGGGAAATGTAAAGAATTAATGTTAATGGGGAATACCTCTGCAAATTTCGCAAGATTTGCAGATGATATAGTTGTGTTTAGTGAATTATGGGAGAATTACAAAAGATGATAGAAGATTTGAATGGAGAAAGCAGAAAGGTAGGAATGAAAATGAATATGAGTAAAACTAAGATAATGTTCAATTGAAATGCAGAAAGACCACAAATAAGAGTTATGAACAAGCCTCTAGAGATTGTTAATAAAATTATACTTAGGACAGGCGGTAAGTGTTTCCCCAGGACACGAGATCGAAATCGAAAGAAGGATAAACATGGGATGGAGAACATTTGGTTAACAAAATGAGATTATGAAGAGTAAAATGCCAATTTCTCTGAAAAGCAAAGTATTTAATGAGATGGTCCTACCAGTATTAACTTATGCATTAGAAACTTGGAGCCTTACTAAAGCCCTGAATGATATACTAGTTACAACTTAAAGGCCTATGGAAAAAATAATAATGCAAATAACGGAACATGGATACGAGAGCAAACTATAGTAGAGGATATTTAGCAGCTTGTAAGAAAAAGAAATGGACATGGACAGGAGATATGAAAAATAGATGGGCATTAAGAATAACAGAATGGGTCTCTAGAGTCTGTAGTGGACTGGTAATGGCTGATGGTATATATATATATATATATATATATATATATATGTATATGCATATATATGTATGTATGTATGTATGTGTATATATATGTATGTATATATATATATATATATATATATATATATATATATATATACATACATATATATATGAATGTATACACGCACACACACACACACACACACACACACATATATATATATATATATATATATATATATATATATATATATATATATAGATAGATAGATATCTGTGTGTCTGTGTCTGTGTCTGTGTGTATAAATATGTATTTAGCCAGACACATTGCCCATTATTATATAAGGGAGATGGGTTTAATGACAATTGATGATGATATCTCAACATACCGAGGTAGATTATTCCGCCAGTAACGACGTATCCAAATTAGATAGATAATAGTTGATTTAATTTTACTGTCAATGAATTATTTTTTCTGTCAAACTGTACTGGTTACTTTTTTTGAAAAGAAAAAGAACGGGTAATTAATACATTTCATATAATTGAATGAACACAAAGATTTTATTTGTATTTACTAAGCGGGGGGGAAAGGGGAGGGTGACACGTTCCGGCATCCTTATGATAAATCTGCTCCTTTTCCCTTATTGGTAAGTCATTCTCATTTTTTTTTCTCTAGCTATGCAAGTATAATTTTTCAATAATTCATCAATATAACAATTAATCCGTGAAAGTTTACTCTATGAATTAAATTTTGGCCAGGAAGTTGTTCGCAAACAAATGGACAAACAGGGGTGAAAACATAACCCCCTCCCAACTTCGTTAGCAAAAGTAAGAATTAGGCTATATATTAGTTTAGTGAGATTGGTGTTACTGTATGGACCTGAGTCGTGGTATGACAATGAAACAATCTCCAACAGGTTTAGTGGATTTGAGGACAAAGCCTTCAGAGGGATATTGCTAGTTAAATGGCAGGACAGGATTAGAAATGAAACTATAAGAGAGATTTTCAGAGTTCTATATGTGGATGAGTTCAGGATGAGGGGTAGATGGAGATGGGTTGGGCACTAGAATAGTAGGAAGACCTAGACCTACATGGCTTAGGACTAAGAAGCGTGAAGTAGGAGATGATGAATGATTATGCAATAAATCAAAAGCTCAAGATGGAGACGACTCGGGAAATCTAACCGAGGCCCTTTGCGTCAGTAGGCGTAGGAGATGATGATGATGATGAATTCATCCTCAAAATAAACTAAAACTAAAATCTTACAACCTGGTATATCTTTTGCCAGAGATTTATGACTTCATCCTTCAAACTCATTTATTTTTTTGCATCTGCTTCACA
>NC_090759.1:10231311-10236311 GCF_036898095.1 Palaemon carinicauda | reverse complement strand
GAATTCTCTTGCTTAAGCGTACTCTCAGGCAAACTTTCTCACTGGGCTATCTTCCTGACGGAGTCCTTGGAATTATAGCATCATGCTTTCCAAACTGGGGTTGTAGCTTAACTAGTAATAATAATGATAGTACGAAGAAGGAGTTTTTGTAGTTGAGTGAAAGAGTATCGATAAAAATAGATTTGTCGATTGTCGTTGTATAAATGGGGAAACTCTTTAAATATGAGAATGATTGAAATTATGAATCTTTAGGAGAGAAATACACATAGAGTTAAATCTTTGTGAGTATTTGTGATATTACTACCATATTACTACGGCTTTAATATTGTCCTGCGTGTCGTGGAAAGCGACTAAGAGGGCGGCTACTGCTATATCTTCTCTACGTTATCTATTTGGTTTCTCGCCTTGAAGGAAGGATGTGTCAGAGTGCACTTCGTAGCGAGGAAAAATAGAATGAAAACATTGACGTGAAGGAATCTGCCTAATGATTGAAATAAAAATTGTGGTATGATTGAGTAAATCCGAAAGAAACAAATAGGAACGAAGTTAAAAGAAATTCAAAGAATGCGTGTTCCAACTAAAAGGACTCCAACATTTTATTCAGTGTACTCAAAATTTAAAATTGTATTATACTTCAGAGCTAAGGCGCACTGCAAGCTATGTATAACCCTTTCACAGGAGTTAGACCCTCTTAGTTTTCGGTGCCATAAAGAGATCAGATCATTATCAGTCAGTTCGATCTGCTTCTGTACTCAGAAGAGATGAAATGCTCATGGGAGAATATTTGTGTTTTCTTGTAATTTGCTTCAGTAATATCAGGGCAACAGAAGCGCACAATTTCTTTCGTCTCCCTTAGAGCAGAAATGGTAAGAATGCTCTTTATATTATTATTATTATTATTATTATTAGTAGTAGTAGTAGTAGTAGTAGGTTGGCCAAGGCACCAGCCGCCCGTTGAAATACTACCGCCAGAGAGTTATGGGGTCCTTTGACTGGCCAGACAGTACTACGTTGGATCCTTCTCTTTGGTTACGGTTCTTTCTCTTTGCCTACACATACGCCGAATAGTCTGGCCTATTCTTAACAGATTCTCCTCTGTCCTCACACACCTGACAACACTGAAGTTACTAAATAATTCTTCTTCGCTCAAGGGGTTAACTACTGCACTGTATTTGTTCTGTGGCTACTTTCCTCTTAGTAAGGGTAGAAGAGACTCTTTAGCTATGGTAAGCAGCTCTTCTAGGAGAAGGACACTCCAAAATCAAACCATTGTTCTCTAGTCTTGGGTAGTGCCATAGCCTCTGTACCATGGTCTTCCACTGTCTTGGGTTAGAGTTCTCTTGCTTGAGGGTACAATCAGGCACACTATTCTATTTAATTTCTCTTCCTCTGGTTTTGTTAAAGTTTTCATAGTTTATATAGGAAATATTTATTTTAATGTTACTCTTCTTAAAATATTTTATTTTTCCTTCTTTCCTTTCCTTACTGGGCTATTTTCCCTGTTGGGGCCCCTGGGCTTATAGCATTTTGCTTTTCCAGCTAGGGTTGTAGCTTAGCAAATAATAATAATAATAATAATAGTAGTAGTAGTAGTAACAACTGCATTGTGCTTTAAATCTGTCTCTGAGTTATTGTGAAAATTAAATATCCCTTTAAACGTATTGATTAAAAAATATATTATCCAGAAAATTGGAAGAACTCTATTAATGATATTGATTGCTATTATTATCAGTAGTAGCAGTATTAGTAGTAAAACCACCATTGTGTGTTTAATCTTTCTCAGAAATATATAAAGAAAATATTCTTTTTTTTTAGTGTAATGATGAAAAACAAGTTTGAATTCTTCTCAGAGATATGTAACCTAAACAACATATTCCTTTAAACATATTGATTAAGTAAAAGGTTTTATCCTTTTCTGAGGATAAACAAAATATTCTTTTAAACGTATTGATTAAAGAAAGTATTATCCAGAAAAATAAGGCGATACAAAAGGATCATTTGAAAAAAAATGCCTTCTTAACAAGTGAGAATTTTTTCTCTATTATAATGGGCCAAATTTCAGAACTTTTAATGGTTGCAAAAGGAGTTGGTTTTATACCAGAGAGGAAAAGGGCGTCATTTGTACGTTTTCAAATCTTTTCTTTCTTTATCTTCACACAAAAGCGATATTGGGGAACTGGATTGGTTTGGTCACAGAAGCTTTGCAGTGTTTTGTTCATTGTGAAGACCGCTGTGGGAGGTGGGCTGCATTGGTGAGTGGAGTTAGGGGATGAAAAGGAAAGGACGATTACAACACTTTTTCGTTGACATCTATTTTTTCTTGTTCTTTTTTTATTTTAGATGTACATTTTTTTATGGAAATTTATAAGCTTCTTTTTATTGATATATATATATATTTCGAGTTTTTTTGGAAAATTTATAACAAGCTTTTTATTGTCAAAAGATATTTTGCAAGTAAATTTATTATACATTTTTATTACTGTTTATTTTTTATTTATATTTTTAAAAAAAAATTTCGAAGGTATACTGATAATTTTTTTTTTCATTAAACACTTTATTTATTGGTGAATTCTCATGATTTTTTTTTCTCTTAAAAGTCTAAGATCAAAGAATTTTTTTCTGCCAAGATTAATGTATTTTTTCTTAAATGATTTTTTCTCTTAAAAGATTTTTACTTTTTATTTTTCTCTTAAAAGATTAGGAATAAATTATTATTATTTTGTTTTTTGAAGATGTAAATTAAATAGAATAATTTTCTTTTCAAAGATTAATGTGTTTTGCTACTGAAATAATAAGTTCTATGAATATTTATATATTTTTCTCTTTAAAGTTTTTTTTTCTCCTAAAAGATTGATTAATTTTTCCCTTAAAAGATTTTACATCACCGTTTTTTTTAGTCTTTCCATCTTGTGCGTCAATTTCTCTTAAGAATTTCAGACGGGGTATTCCTTAAGAGAAAAAAAAAAAACAAACAATAAAAGACAAAGAGTTCTTCGATTTCCCAAAGAAAAGAAAAAGTCTCGTAAAAAATGTCTGCAAAACTTTCGCTGCTTATGTTCCGCTCTGGTTTGAAATCTTTTGTCGTTAGTATTCAAAGTTTTCCAGGCTCTGGCTCATTTTCTCTTCTTTTTCCTGCTCTTTCATACGTGCACATTCTCTCTCTCTCTCTCTCTCTCTCTCTCTCTCTCTCTCTCTCTCTCTCTCTCTCTCTCTCTCTCTCTCTCTCTCTCTCTCTCTCTCTCTAAACAAAATATATGAATGGGCGGAGATAAATAGGATGGTATTTAACTCCGATAAATTCGATTCAATAAATTATGGAAACAGAGAAGGAATGGTATATGCATACAGGGGACCTAATAACGAGACAATCACAAACAAGGAAGCAATTAAAGACCTTGGTGTAATGTTAAATAGGAATATGTTATGTAACGACCAAATAGCAACACTGTTGGCTAAATGTAAAGCAAAAATGGTAATGTTATTCAGACACTTTGAAACAAGAAAAGCTGAACACGTGATTATGCTTTACAAAACTTATGTACATAGTACACTCGAGTACTGCAATGTGATATGGTACCCACACTACCAAAAGGATATTGCACAAATAGAGAGTGTACAAAGGTCCTATACTGCTAGAATGGAAGAAGTTAAGGACCTTGACTACTGGGAAAGACTGCAATTTTTAAAACTATACAGTCTAGAAAGGAGAAGAGAACGCTACATGATAATACAAGCATGGAAGCAAATCGAAAGAATTACTGAAAACATCATGGAGCTAGAAATATCAGAAAGAGCAAGCCGAGGTAGATTAATAGTGCTCAAAACTATACCAGAAATACTAAGGAAGGCACACAGGACATTAATCCACTACGCACCAGCATCGATAATGCAGCGACTATTTAATGCGCTGCCAGCTCATCTAAGAAACATATCAGGAGTGAGCGTAGATGTGTTTAATAATAAGCTCGATAAATACCTAAGATGCATCCCAGACCATCCAAGACTGGAAGATGCAAAATACACCGGAAGATGTATTAGGAACTCTCTGGTGGATATACGAGGTGCCTCACATTGAGGGACCTGGGGGAACCCAAACATAAAATAAGGCAATAAGGTAAGGTAAAGCTCTCTCTCTCTCTCTCTCTCTCTCTCTCTCTCTCTCTCTCTCTCTCTCTCTCTCTCTCTCTCTCTCAGGCTGGCCGTTTGTTAAAATCTGATGAACATTAATTATCATTTTATTCTAAGATTAGCCCATTATTATTATTATTATTATTATTATTGATATTATTATTTATTATTATTATTATTGTTATCATTATTATTATTATTATTATTATTATTATTATTATTATTTATTTCTTTATTATTTATTCATTATTTATTTGTTATTTATTATTATTTATTATTATTATTATTATTATTTATTATTATTATTATTATTATTTATTATTATTATTATTATTTATTTTTATTATTATTATTATTATTAATTTTTCTTATTATTTATTATTATTATTATTATTAATTATTATTATTATTATTTATTATTATTATTATTTATTATTATTGTTATTATTATTATTTTTTATTATTGTTATTATTTATTATTATTATTATTATCATTATTATTTATTGTTATTATTTATTATTATTATTATTATTAGCATTATTATTATTTATTGTTGTTATTTATTATTATTATGATTATTATTTATTATTATTATTATTATTATTATTATTATTATTATTTATTATTAATATTATTATTGTTATTATTTATTATTATTATCATTATTATTATTATTATTATTATTATTATTAATATTATTATCATTTATTGTTATTATTCATTATTTTAATATTTATTATTATTATTATGTATTATTAATAATTTAACAGTATTAAAATTATTATTATTAATATTATTATTATTATTATTATTATTATTATTATCATTATTATTATTATTTATTATTATTATTATTATTATTATTATTATT
>NC_090759.1:10216311-10226311 GCF_036898095.1 Palaemon carinicauda | reverse complement strand
GCTAGTGACTTAGAGATGGGGGGGGGGGGGGGGGGGGGGGGCATTTCCTCCACACCTGAAGTTCTCGTTACGCCATCAAGTTGCTCATCCGCTTATATAACCGTTGGCAAACATGGATTGCTAAGATATACTGCCTAGCACGGTGTGTGTGTGTGTGTGTATATATATATATATATATATATATATATATATATATATATATATATATATATATATATATATATATATAATTTTTTTTCCACGAGCACCATCTGCTGGGCGCTCTCTACTTTGACCTTTATGGAATAAAGGGTGATGATACTGACCTTTATGAAGTCAAGGCTAATGCCATTTTGACCTTTATGAAACAAATTGTGATGCCACCTTGACCATCATGAAACAAATGGATGTATAGATTGACCTTTATGAAACAAATGGTCATGTCACTTTGATTATTGAACGAATGGGTCATGCCATATTGACCTTTATGAAACAAATGGTAATGTCACATTGACATTCATGAAACAGAGGGTCATACCACATTGAACTTTATGAAACACAAGGTCATGTCACAATGACGAATTTTATGAAACAAATGGTTATGCCACTTTGATCTTATGAAATAAAGGGTCATGCCACTGAGTCTTTTATGAAACAAAGAGTAATATCACTGGTCTTTATGAAATAAAAGGTAATGTTACTGACCTTTATGAAAAAAGGGTAATGTTACTGACCTTCATGAAACAAAGGGCCATGCCAATTTGACCTTTACGAAACAAAATTAATGCGACCATGACCTCTATGAAAAAAGGGTAAAGCCACTATAACTTTTCCTTATTATATGTTTGGGTTCCCCCAGGTCCCTCAGTGTGAGGCACCTCGTATATCCACCAGAGTTTTCCTAATGCATCTTCCGGTGTATTTTGCATCTTCCAGTCTTGGATGGTCTGGGATGCATCTTAGGTGTTTATTGAGCTTATTCTTAAACATATCTACGCTCACTCCTGATATGTTTCTTAGATGAGCTGGCAGCGCATTAAATAGTCGCTGCATTATCGCTGCTGATACGTAGTGGATTAATGTCATGTGTGCCTTCCTTAGTTTTCCTGGTAAAGTTTTGGGCTCTATTATTCTACCTCGGCTTGCTCTTTCTGATACTTTTTGCTCCATGATGTTTTCAGTAATTCCTTCGATTTGTTTCCATGCTTGTATTATCATGTTGAGTTCTCTTCTCCTTTCTAGACTATATAATTTAAAAAATTGCAGTCTTTCCCAGTAGTCAAGGTCCTTAACTTCTTCTATTCTAGCAGTATAGGACCTTCGTACACTCTCTATTTGTGCAATATCCTTTTGGTAGTGTGGGTACCATATCACATTGCAGTACTCGAGTGTACTACGTACATAAGTTTTGTAAAGCATAATCACGTGTTCAGCTTTTCTTGTTTCAAAGTGTCTGAATAGCATTCCTATTTTTGCTTTACATTTAGCCAACAGTGTTGCTATTTTGTCGTTGCATAACATATTCCTGTTTAACATTACACCAAGGTCTTTAATTGCTTCCTTGTTTGTGATTGTCTCGTTATTAGGTCCCCTGGATGCATATATCATTCTTTCTCTGTTTCCATAATTTATTGATTCGAACTTATCGGAGTTAAATACCATCCTATTTATCTCCGCCCATCCATATATTTTGTTTATGAGGAAACGGTAATGTCACTTTGATCTTTATGAAACTGGGTCATGCCATTTTGATCTTTATGTAACAAATGGTCATGCGAGTTTGACCATTATGAAACAAAGGTTCATGCCACCTTGACCTTTATGAAACAAAGGTTCATGCCACCTTGACCTCTATGAAGCAATGGGTCATTCCACTTTGACCATTATGAAACAAAGGGTCATGTCTTGTTTACCTTATGAAACAAAGGGTAATGCCAGTTTGATAACTTATGAAACAAAGTGTCATACCACTTTGACATTTATGAAACAAAGGGTAAAGCCACTCTTACCTTTTGTGTATTAAAATGCTATACTACTCACCGTTATGAAACAAAAATCCCTCCTTTTTACCTGTATGAAACAAGTGGTAATTCCATTTTGACCTTTATTAAACAAATGGTCATGTCACTTTCACTTTTATTGAACAATAGGTCATGGCACTTTTACCTTTATGGAACAATATGTCAGGCCACTTTGATATTAATGAAAAAGGATTATTCCGTATTGACCTTTAAGGAACAAAGAATAATGTCACTCTTACCTTTATGAAGCAAAGGGTCATGCCACTTCAATCTTTATGAAACAAAGTGCCATTCTGTTTTGACCTATATGAAATCAAGGTTAATGTTGCTTTGACCTTTATAAAACAAAGGGTTATGTCACATTGACCTTAATGAAACAAAGTGTCATGCCGCTTTGACTACTTATGAAATAAAGATTAATGCTTCTTTGATATTTATGAAAAAAAAGTCATGCCAATTTGATCTTTATGGAACAAAGGGTCATTCTGTTTTGACCTTTTTGAAACCAGGGGTAATGCTACTTTGACCTTTATGAAACGAATGGTCATGCTACATTCGCCTCTTATGAAATAAAGGGTAATGCTGCTGTTACGACCCCTGGGAGGCGTAACTAAAGTTCTTTCAATGATTGTTGTCAGTAAAAATGTAACTCAGGGTTAAAGGTCAGCAGAAACAAAACTCTAAATAAACTTTACAATATTTAATACTTAAATCTATCAAATATACAAGTCAACCTTGTCTGACATTGCAAATACCACAACCAGACAATCAAAAATAACCAATACACCTGAATCACTCTGGATTCCCTATAATTAATGAGCTAAGGCTCAAACAAAGATATATTATAAATAAATAATTAACCTAATAGGATCCTTAAACTTTAGCTGGCCAGACCAGACATTAACCTTAAATTAACTAATAGACTAAAAGAAGTCGTAGCTACTAAACACATTTAAATAATTATAATTAATTTCCCTAGTTGATAACAACACAGCAAACCTGCCTTTAACTATATTCACAGGGATAACCGTACCTATGGTTACCACGACAAAAGAAATAAAAAGAATATACATATGAATACACTAACCTAAATACAAAAATAAATACAAGGCTCCTCACTTCTTAGTAAGAATAAATGAGGGGAGAGGCACAACTTAAGACGTCATCCTCTCTTCCTTCCAATAAGTAGGGCAGGCACAGTATGCCAGGTCCAATAATCCGCTAACAAGCAAACAGAGATAATCTGCCTTACCTGGCAACGGCCTCCCTACGGGCCACCTCACGAGCTAGCAAGCTCCCAACATCAGTGCA
The DNA here is from genome assembly GCF_036898095.1 of Palaemon carinicauda. NCBI lineage: Eukaryota > Metazoa > Arthropoda > Malacostraca > Decapoda > Palaemonidae > Palaemon > Palaemon carinicauda. The sequence goes on along the minus strand of NC_090759.1, from coordinate 10,223,000 downwards.
GCTGCAGTAGGTAGCTGGGACCAGGTAGCCAGAGACTTGACCAACTCCCTGGTGTCTCCCTCACGTCAGGAAACGGCGGGGCAGACTCCAGTCGCAAGTGACAGTAACACCTGCCAGTCTCTGGAATACACTGTCCAAAAGCAAGGCAACACTCAAGTCGCAGGTGACAAAAGTACCTGCAGACGATAAACCAAGACGAGAATTCGTCAATCACTTTCCAGAGCCGTGGTCCAAATTCAATAGAAAAGCGGTCGTCAGGAAAATTTTCAATGGTCAATGCAGCTTAATGTTTGTGGATGGGAGAGTGCTCAAGCCCGAACTGTCTTCTGTCCGAGCACCCACCTCCGACATCAACACTCTTACGTCATCACTCGGGCAAACAAAATACAATCATTAACACTATAGTTCAAAACAAGGTAATTAAGCGGGGAGTAGGCGAGAAACAATCAACAACACACCACTTTAAAACTACTTTAAGCTATAGTGGAAACCACTTAAAACTAGAACAAGGTTGACTTAAACAAATGAGAAATTTACTTTAATAGAAAATTTACTTTACTCTAATACCTTCCTCCCCGAAATAAAAAAAAATATTTTTTTTTTCCTTAAATTACCAAAAATACACAACCTGAAAAACAGGTACAAAAACAATAATACAAAGGTCATTAACATGAAAAGTTAAACTAGGATTAAACAACCCAGACAACAAACAAGATAAATCACTTAATGTTAACCAACAACAACAAGTACACGAGATATTTCTATCAAAATTTCACCAACCAATGTCAAATTAGGACAGTACCTACAAAAAATCCTGCTAACCAAGGCAGGATATTTACCTAAACACATCTCAATTTAAAATATACTAGAAGGGGTGTTTACCATAACACACTGGAGAAACGAGCAGGGCAGCGTACGAGGGAGGCAAGGCTGGCCTATCCACTCCATGAGAGTGCGTCAGGAATTTTATTTTCAGAACCCTTAATATGCTTAATTACTAATTTAAATTCCTGCAGTAACAGAGCCCAACGCAAAATCCTCTGGTTGGCCCCTTTCATCCGCTCTATAAACACCAGAGGATTATGATCAGTCCAAATCTCTACAGGAAAAAAAAAATTAGTAACATAAGGCTTAAAATGTAATAGGGTACGGACCAGGGCTAAAGCCTCCTTTTCAATGGTTGAATACCGTCTTTCAGCCGACAATAATTTTCGGCTAAAATAAGATATGGGGTGTACCTCTCCTTCATTATCCCTTTGAAAAAGGACACCACCTAATCCTACATCACTGGCATCTACCGCTATTACAAAAGGTTTCTGAAAATCGGGGGAAGTCAGAATAGGTTTAGATAATAAAATAGATTTAAGCTTAATAAAAGCTTCCTCACACTGATCAGTCCAATAATATTTTCTTCCCTTCTCTAATAAATTAGTGAGAGGTTGAGCAAGGTCTGAGAAATTCCGCACAAAGCGGCGATAATACCCTGTCATTCCCAAAACTCTTCTCACCTCTCTAACATTACATGGCCTTTTCAAATTAATAATAGCCTCAAGGTTAGCTTGCTTCGGGGCTACTTGACCTAACCCAACCTCGTGACCCAAATAACAAACCTTGGCCTGTCCAAATTCACACTTGGCTAAATTAATAACCAACTCAGCCGACCTAAGGGCCTCAAACACCTCACGCAACCGCACCATATGCGTACTCCAGTCATTACTGTATACTACCAAATCATCAATGTAAATTTCGGTTCCCTTCAAACCACAAATGACCCTATTCATAAGCCGCTGAAAAGTACACTCGGCATTCTTCATCCCAAAGGGCATAACCTTACATTCATACAGCCCAAAAGGAGTTACAAATGCCGAAATTTCGCGGGCTCGATCAGATAACGGAACCTGCCAATAACCCCTTAATAAATCTAGTTTGGTAATAAATTTGGCAGAACCTATTTGGTCGAGATAGTCATCAATACGCGGCAAGGGGAAGGAGTCATTTTTGGTGTGGGCATTAACCTTACGATAGTCCACACACATGCGGAACTTCCCGTCAGCTTTGCCCACAAGAACAACAGGGGAACTTCAAGGACTAACCGAGGGCTGAATGAGGTCATGTTCTAACATATATCTAATTTCCTTCTCAACTAAATCCCTCTTTACCGGATTTAACCGGTAAGGGCTTTGTTTAACAGGGGAAGCACTACCTACATCTACGTCATGACAAAGAAAACTAGTTCTACCAGGAGAGTCTCTGAATAAATCTGAAAAAGAATATATTAAATTGGACATATCCTTTCTTTGAAGAGGATCTACATGCTTCAAACTTTCCTCTACCATTCCTAAATTCTGTACATTACTAAACAGTGCATCGGAGGAAACCTGATTCAATAAATCCTCCGAATCCTGAGGAGGCATTTCTACAGCTACAGCTACTGGCTCAGGTACAACTTTTGAGGGAACATCGGTCTTACCATGATAGGCTTTCAACCTGTTTATGTGGAAAATCCTACACTTTCTGCTTGAACCGGGAGCTTCAATCTCGTAGTTCACCTCAGACAACTTCCTCAAAACTTTCCACGGACCCTTATATCTAGGTTCAAGAAAATTGTCAGGGTCCATACTCAAAACCAACACCATTTCCCCCGGTTCAAATGAACGGGCTTTAGAATTTCTGTCATAAACAACCTTCATTTTATTTTGCGCTGTACCTAAATTATCCCTCGCAAACTTCCAGGCGCTAACCATGCGTTTCCTTAAATCATCCACAAATTCTCCTACCTTTATTTCCTCCCTTCGATCGGCACCAAATGCTTCACAAAAAATGTCCAAAGGACCACGGACTTTGTGACCAAAAATTAGGTCGAAGGGGGCTACACCGGTGGAGGCATTGGGATGATTCCTAATTGCGAACAGGGCTAGCGGAAGTTCCTTGTCGCACTCACTGCCATGGGCATAACAATTTTTCTTCATTGTAGACTTGAACATTTGGTGGAACCTCTCCACCACACCCTGACTATCTGGATGGTATGGAACACTCGTAATGTGCCGAATGACCAGTTCAGCACATTTACCCCTAAACATTTTACCTGTGAAACTAGTTCCACAATCGGTCTGTATAACCCGTGGTAGACCGTATCGGGAAAAAAATTCAATTAGTTTTTCAAAAACTACTTTAGAGGTTATTTTCCTCAGCGGGCATGCTTCGGGAAATCTAGAGGCTCTATCCATAATCGTTAAAATATACTCAAAACCCGTTTTTGTCTTAGGTAAAGGACCTACCACATCTACTACCAATTCCGAAAAAGGCTCTCCTATAGCAGGAATAGGATTTAAGGGGGCCTTCGGAATAATCTGGTTGGGTTTTCCTATTACCTGACAAACTTCACACTCTTTCACAAAACGTTTTACTGATAATTTCATCCCAGGCCACCAACAATACTGGGCCAATTTATGGAAAGTTTTCCATACCCCAAAATGACCTGAAAAGAAATTATCGTGAGCGAGACTAACTACTGATTCCTGAAACTGAGAAGGGACTACCATTTGTTCGATCCGAGAAGTCTTACTTGGATCAACAGACGCAGGTCTACTAAATCTATATAATATATTATTGATCAACCCAAACCGAGGCCTAGTCAGGTCATTAATATCCCCTAACTCAAAATTAAATTCAGCTTTCTGGGCCTTAATGAAAACTGAACGGTCCCAGGCGGGTTTCACATCATTAATAATAATAGGATTATTAATTTCATCTACTGACCCGGGTCTTTCTACATCTACCTCTAAACTACTCAGTAACAAATCATCATCCTTATCTAATTCAGCAGCTCTGGCCGAGGCACGGGTCGTTACAGAAACAGGATAAGCCTCGACAGACAAAATGGGAAATAATTCACGACCTTCCCTGTTAAGCATGTCATTTCCCAAAATGCCGTCAATACCATGGATAGGGAGATTATCCACAACGGCCAACTCGGTAACCCCATCATATCCTGGAAAAGATAACCTAACCTCCACCAATGGGGCAGAGACAACAGTGTTCGGGAACCCTCCCAGAACAACATAATTACCTGAATACGCTTTCAAACCAGGTAAAGAGGTACCTAACACCAGAGACCGAGCTGAGCCAGTGTCTCTTAAAAACTTCACATAGAGGTGGCCTGATTCAAAGATTATCTTACCCGGCCATATATATTTGTCAAAATTCAGTCATGCATTCTTAGGACTAGCGGAGGGATTATTACTACTGTCTACACTACTGCTAACTATGGGCGGTTTTTCACCCTTATCACAAACATCAGAACTGGTGGAAATCAATGATACGGGATTCTGCCCATTTCTTTCCAGGTACCTCCTACGGGCATGGCACTGGTTCTGGAAGTGTCCTGGTTTGTTACACCAGAAGTAAGTTCTTTGACGTCCAGAACCCTGGTTATTGTACCTATTAGGGGTATTGGACATGGGCATACCCCTATTACCAAAACCACTTTGTGGAGGAGGCCCTCCAGATATACCCCCTTTATTACCACCTGAAAAAGAATTGGCATTATTTTTAGACATAGGCGAGGAAGGTTCTACTCTATTTACATTATTGGATATCCGAGAAGGTGGATCAGTTCTACTCGGATAACTAAAGCTACTGGCCCCCGAACGATGAGTCAACACATATTCATCGGCCGGCGTTACTCACTTTCACTACCTTAACCTCCTCGAGATGAACTCATAACTCCTTGCTACATGCCTTTTTGAACTCTTCAAGAAGCAACATTTCCCTCAACGACGCAAACGACACTACCTGACGACTCTTTATCCAGTCGTCGAACTGGTTCTCCTTAACCCGTGCAAATTCTACAAATGACTGGGAAGGGTGTTTGTTGTCATTTCTGAATTTTAAACGGTAGGCCTCGGGTACGAAATCATATGCCTTAAGGACCAGTGCTTTGACTTTCTGGTAGTCCCTAGCAATTCCTTCCTCCAAGGCATTATACACCCGGATTGCCTTGCCCACCAACCTGCATTGCATCAATACAGTCCAAATTTCCGAGGGCCAAGACAATCAGGTAGCAACTCGCTCAAATGACTTGAAGAACTCAGGGACACTCTTTTCGTCGAACACTGGCACCAACTTCAAGGCGGCACCCAAATTAAACCTCTCATTGTAATTACCCTTGGGGGAACTGATCATATTGGTCCCCTGCAACCTAATCATCTGTAAATTAATATTAGCCATTTCTAACTCGTGACGCCTTGCCCTCTCGTTCTCCTCAAATTCTAATTTCTTTAACTCAATCCGTTTGCAAATCAATTTAAATTCTGCTTCCTCCTTGGATTCTCTCAACACAGGAACCGACACTAGAGGTTCCTCATGCCTAGGATAAATGGTTTTGGTGGAACCACTACCTTTGTGTATATCAGAGGGACCTTCAAAAATAATACCTGTGCGGGGAGGATCATCAAATAACGTTAGCCCCGCTTTCAGGCTCACAGGTTCATTCTCTGAATAGGCCTCAAAAATACTACCTGCCCCTTCACTATCCTCTCTACTTCCTTCAATTAAATTTTCGGCATCTGCTAAATCGTGAGAAATCCTATCACGAATGGCCAAAAGGACTTCTTTCTTAGAGCCCGCAGGCTTCAGCGGAAGATCTAACCATTGCGCACATACTACTAAATGTTTTCTACTTAAAACCGGCAAATACTTAACACCTGCCAGTCTCTGGAATACACTGTCCAAAAGCAAGGCAACACTCAAGTCGCAGGTGACAAGAGTACCTGCAGACGATAAACCAAGACGAGAATCCGTCAATCACTTTCCAGAGCCGTGGTCCAAATTCAATAGAAAAGCGGTCGTCAGGAAAATTTTCAATGGTCAATGCAGCTTAATGTTTGTGGATGGGAGAGTGCTCAAGCCCGAACTGTCTTCTGTCCGAGCACCCACCTCCGACATCAACACACTTTCGTCATCACTCCGGCAAACAAAATACAATCATTAACACTATTGTTCAAAACAAGGTAATTAAGCGGGGAGTAGGCGAGAAACAATCAACAACACACCATTTTAAAACTACTTCAAGCTATAGTGGAAACCACTTAAAACTAGAACAAGGTTGACTTAAACAAATGAGAAATTTACTTTAATAGAAAATTACTTTACTCTAATACTGCTGACCTTTATGAAACAAAGGGTGATTCCTTTCCTAGCTTTTTTTATGAAATAAGGGGTAATGCCACTTTAACCTTTATGAAAAAAAGGGTCATGCCACTTTGACTTTTATGAAATAAAGGTGTCGTTCTCTTTTGACCTTTATGAAACAAAAGGTAAGTTCACTTTGACCTTCATGAAACAAGGGGTCATGACACTTTGACATTTATGAAACAAAGGGTCACCCCACTGAGACTTTTATGAAACAAAAACGGTTCACGATACTCTGACCTTTATGAAACAAAAGGTCATACTACTTCGACCTTATTTAATAAAGGGTCAAGCCACTTGATGTTTATAAAACAAATGGTCATGGCTTTTTTACCTATATGAATCAAAAGGTAATGCCACTTTGATGACCTTTATGAAACAAAGGGTCCTGCCACTTTGACCTTTAAGAAACAAAGGGTAAAGCTACTATCACCTTTAGGGTAATGTTACTGACCTTTATGAAATAGATGGTAATGCCGCTTTGGCCTTTATGAAAC
>NC_090759.1:10198811-10211311 GCF_036898095.1 Palaemon carinicauda | reverse complement strand
CCCCCGATACAAACAATAGTAGAAACCTTTCACTGGCTGTTTATTGCCTGATTTGATGGAGGTTCCACTTGAAACCAAGTTACCAGGTGCATCTATAGTTGGGAAGGTGCTAAAACCTGGTAGCTCACCACCTCTTAATCGGAAAAGAGAGAGAGAGAGAGAGAGAGAGAGAGAGAGAGAGAGAGAGAGAGAGAGAGAGAGAGAGAGAGAGAGAGAGACCTCCATCTCTCTCGCCCCCACCCCCCTTGATAAAGAACATTAAAGTTATAACATCAGATAAATGTGATATTTTATCTGTTGATGTTTTAGATCAACCGGAAGACAATCAGGAAATCGAATATTTAAGTAAGTTAAGGTCCACCATTCCCCTCAGAAATTAGATCAAAAGGACACAAAGAAAAAGACAAATGCAAAACCTAATTTATCAAGATCCTCTCTTGAGGAATCAACGGGACATAATGCTAAATCAAAAAGAGCTAATGGGAAGATTTCATCCAAGGGGTCTTCCAGAAAATAAAGCATAGTTTTTTCCTCCAATTTGCAATGGAATTGTCAGGGTTTAAGGGCTAAATATAAAGAACTTGAGCTCCTAATTCATGATCACTTCCCTATAATTTTATGTGTACCAGAGAGCAAGCTCGATGCTAATACTCCTAGTCCTCGAGAGAGATTTGGCTGGCTAGGGCACAAGTTTCTCAATGAGATACTACCGGTAGATAGTTATTGGATCCTTTGACTGGCCAGACAGTACTACATGGATCCCTCTCTCTGGTTACGGTTCATTTTTTCTGTGCTTACACAGACGCCAATTAGTATGGCCTATTCTTTACACATTCTCCTCTGTCCTCGTACACCTGACAACACTGAGATTACCAAACAATTTTTCTTCACACAAGGAGGTAACTACTGCAATGTAATTGTTCAGTGGCTCCTTTTCTTTTGATAAGGATAGAAAAAAACTTTAGCTATGGTAAGCAGTTATTCTAGGGGAAGGACACTCCAAAATCAAATCATTATTGTGTAGTCTGGGATAGTGCCAAAGCCTTTTTAACAATGGTCTTTCACTGTCTTGGGGTAGAGTTCTCTTGCTTGCGGGTACACTCGAGCACGTTATTATATCTTGTTTCTCTTCCTCTTATTTTTTTTTCTTAAAGTTTTATAGCTTATGTATGAAAGATCTAATTTAATGTTGTTATTGTTCTTAAATCATTTTATTTTGATTGTTCATTACTTCTCATGGGGTTTATTTATTTCGTTTTTCCATTTTCTTATTGGACTATTTTTCCATTTTGTAGCCCTCGTACTTATAGCATCTTGCTTTTCCAACTAGGCTTGTAGCTTAGCTTGTAATAATAATAACAATATGAGCTATAGGACACTATATGATCAAGAAGCAGGGAACCACAGCGGAAGTCTTATATATGTTCGTCGAAATGGTCCCCAAATATCCTTGTCTTTGTCTATTCGTACACCTCTGCAGGCAGTGGCACTACAAATAGGTATAGGGAGAAAATACACAGTTTGCTCTCATTACTTGCCACTAAATGATAACAGTTTCTATGATAATTTAATAGAGGTAATTCAACTACTCCCTCAACCTTTTCTCTTACTGAAAGATTTGAATGGTAGACATCTTTATGGGGCGTTGTTTTATCAAACACAAGGGGTAATATTATACCATCAGTAATGGAGGATGATGATGTAGGACTCCTTAATTCATGTCTAGACAGGTACGTTTTCATGCATTGACCTTTCAATTGCCAGTTCTTAACTGCCTTCTCGAGTTCAATTGGAGACATTAGATGATTGGCATACTAGGGATCATGCACCAATCATTATAAACACCAACAATAATCCACCTTTACAGAGATCACCACGATGGAACCTTGGCAAGGCGGGGTAGGATATGTTTGTGGCGCTAACAGTTTGAAAGTGTTGATGATACCATACACTTACCGAATCAAACTCTTCATACAGCAGAAGTCAATTTGATTCCCAAAACCACAGGGTTATTCAAACGGTAACCAGTCCCCAGGTGGTCTTCAGAACTAACTGCCCTGCAAAGAGCCGCAAGAAAACTTTGATTCCATTGCGCAGACACCGTTCAGAGGAGAATTTGTTACTATACAAAAAATGTAGTGCACAGTTCGGTCGTGTCATGAAAGAAGCTAGGTCCTAGTCTTAGATATCTTTTGTTTCCTCAGTTAACAGCAGAACACCACCATCTTCTGTATGGAGGAAAGTAAAAAATGATAGTAGGTAAATTTATCCCTAAGCCCCCACCAGTGTGGAAGATGAATGGTCAGTATGTGACTGGAGAGACTGAAGTAAGCAAAGCCTTTGCCAATCATTTCTCCAATGTATCATGCAAGTGTGAAGCAGCTCCTGGTTACCAGTATAGAAGAATTGAAGAATGGAAAATGCTTAATTTTACAACAGAGAAAAAGGAATCTTACAATGTTCCTTTCACTGAAAGTGTATTTGATTCCCCACTTGCTACTTGCAATGATACAGCCCCTAGACACGATGGAATTCTATATGTAGTGATTAGAAATGTACCTTTTAATGATAAGTTCTTGATGTTATGTTGTTAACAGAATATAGCCTGATCTTAGTTATCCAAGTGTTTGGGAACTAGCTATTATGATAGTTTTTTTTTAAACCCTGGAAAACATAAGTTTTTAGCAGCAGACTATCAACCAGTTGCATTGACGTCTTGTTTACATAAGCTCATGGAAAAAATGGTCAATGCAAGACTGGTATGGTATCTGGAGATGAAAGGTATTTCATCACCTAACCAGTGTGGATTTAGAAGAAATGCACCCAACGACTGATGTGTTTGTACGACTTAAGTCCTCTATTTGTGAAGTCTTTGCTTCCAAACAGCACCATGTAACCATCTTTTTTATCATGAAAAAGCTTATGATACTTCATGGAGATATGGCATACTTATTATTTTCTGGAGCTAGAAAGGCTATGGCTAGAGAAAAATAAAACTCTTAACTGACAAAATTGTTCAGTGGGCTGATATGAATGGATTTAAGTTTTCGATAAGCAAACCTGTTGTTTTCCATTACTATCGTATTCGGGAATGTAATTCCAGACCTGGATATGTACATCAGAGGGCACAAATCCCATGTGTAAGTGAAACTAAATATTTTGGATTAATATTTGATTGCAGGCTGACATGGAATCCTCTTTTGAAAGCCTTAAAAGTAAAATATCTTGAGGCTCTGAATCTTTTAAAGTTTTGTCCCATACATCATAGGGGCAGACTGCAAAACTCTTTTAAAGTTATACAAATCTTTAATTTTTTTCAAAAATTAGCTATGGGTGTGAAATATACTCCTCATTCACCCTAAGTGGACTAACATTTTAGATTCTATACACCGTACTGGTATGAGATTGGTCACAGGAGCCTTTTGAACCTCGGCTTTCTCAAGCCTCCTTGTCACGCTGGAGAATTACCTATAGACCTTTACCGAAGCTTGTAAGGCGTTGTAGATATTTTGAGTTGCACCCAAAATCTGCTCGACTTTATGGTTTTCTGGTAAAAAAAATTAGTAGTATACATATATGGATAGAAATAAAATGCTCCCTTATAAGATATCAATCCCTGCATGGAAATTACCAGAAATATCTTTTTGTAAATATTTTTGGAATAAAAAAGAACATAATTGACTTACAAGCTAGTTCTCTTTTTATGGAACATGTTGAAGAACACATGGAATCAACTCCAAATCTGATGCTGGCGTCAGATTTGGATTATATAGTAGCGTTTTTAATTGTAGAGGTGCACTTTCTCTAGTATCCTCTATATTTACTGCCGAACTATATGGCATACTAACCACTATTGAAAGACTATCGTTAAAAGATGAGGGCAATTTTACCATTTTTAGTGATGCATGAAGTGTATTACAGGCTTTCATCATCATCATCTCATCTCCTCTTAGGCATATTCATGCAAAGAGCCTCAATTAGATTTTGCCAGTCGTCTCTATCTTGAGCTTTTAATTCACAACTTCTCCATTCATCATCATCTGCTTGACGCTTCATAGTCCTCAGCCATGTGGGCCTGGTTCTTCCAACTCTTCTCGTACCTGCTGGAGCCCAATTAAATATTTGGTAAATAAATCTCTCTTGAGGAGTGCGAAGAGCATGCCTAAACCATCTTCATCTACCCCTCACCTTGATCTCATCCACATATGGCACCTGAGTAATCTCTCTTATAGTTTCATTTCTAATCCTATCCTGCCATTTAACTGTCAATATTCTTTTGAGGGATTTGTTCTCAAATCTACTAAATCAGTTGGAGATTGTTTCATTGTCATACCACGACTCATATCTATATAAACTCCAATCTCACTAAACTGATATATAGCCTGATTTTTATATGTAATTTCGGGCGATTTGATTTCCAAATTTTACTTAACCTAGCCCTTTTCTAATTTGCTTTTTTCGATCTTCCACTAAACTCCATTTGTAAAGACCCTGTATTAGAGATTATAGTTCCTAAATATTTAAATGATTATACCTCGCTAATCATTTCTCCTTCCAATGATATTTCATCTTCCATAGCATATTCCGTTCTCATCATCTCTATCTTTCTTCTATTTATCTTGAGCCTAACCTCATGTGATATTTCATGCATTCTGGTGAGCAGGCATTGAAAATCCTGTGGTGTTTGGCTAACAAGGACAGTATCAATAGTGTACTCTAGGTCAGCTAATTTCCTATTTTCAATCCAGTCCAATCCATCTCCACCATCTCCAACTGTTCTAAGCATTACAAAATTCACGAGGAGGATAAACAACATAGGTGACAACACATTCCCTTAGAGTACTCTGCTGTTCACTGGAAATTCTTTTGATATGATTCCATTAACATTAACTTTGCACCTGCTATACTCATTATTATTATTATTATTATTATTATTATTATTATTATTATTATTGCTTGCTAAGCTACAACCCTAGTTGCAAAAGCAGGATGCCATAAGCCCAGGGGCCCCAACAGGGAAAATAGCCCAGTGAGGAAAGGATAAAAGGAAAAAGGAAATATTTTGAGAACAGTAACAACATCAATATAAATATTTCTTATATAAAATTTAAAAACTTTTATCAAATCAAGGGGAAGAGAAATTAGATATAGTGTGCCGGAGTGTACTCTTAAGCAAGAGAACTCTAAAAGACTTAATAATAAAATTTACATATATAGGAGGAATTCCATAATAACGCAAGACAACACATTCCCTTGGAGTACTCTGCTGTTCATTGAAAATTCATTTGAAAGGACTAAATTAACATCAACTTTGCACTTGCTATGCTCATGAACTGACTTAATCAAGTTTACATATTTATGAGGAATACCATAATAATGCAGACCTCTCCACAAAATTGGCCGATACACACTATCAAAGGATGTTTCATAGTCCACAAATGCCATCAAAAGTGGATTTCTGTATTCTATGCATTGTTGTACATGTCTCAAATTGAAATGCTTTTTGTTCATCTCTCGGGTTTTCTTCAATCTTTTTCTCTAGTCCCTTTAGAAAAAGCATACTGTATATTGTTTTTTACGATAATTGACGTAAGTGTGTGTTCTCTGTAATTATTGCAATCGGTCAGCTCTCCTATAAGCTTTAGAAGGTTTTAATTCCTGTAACCCTTTAGTTAAAAAAAATTTAGAGTGGCTTTTTATTATTTGACTTAAAGGTATAACGGTTCGATTTTGCTTGGTTCCGGCACACGTAGTTGTGTCTGGAAAGGAGAAGGAAGATTTACTGACAAAGAATGCAGCAGTTTAGCTGCTACCAAGAAGGTATCCTATTCTCTCTAATGATTTTTACCAAGCATTAAGAATTTACTTTTTTAATAATTGGCATCAGCGTTGGGATAGTTTAGTTGACAATAAGATGAGAGAAATAACTAACGTTATATCCCCCTGGAAGTATAACATGATGCCTCGAAAGTGGGAGACTACTTTTGTCATCTTCGTATTGGTCACACTTGGTTGACACGAGTTTCTGCCGACTGCCCAACACCATCCATATTGCGACGACTGTTTGGTACCCTTGACAGAGATGCATTTGTTGACCGAATGCCCCACTTATAGCACTAAAAGGAGTAGATATCTGTTCGAGGCTCTCGGGGTGGAGATGGCAGGTTCATCCTTGCCAAGATTAATGGACATGATATGTCGTACAATGCAAGCGGTATTTTTAGATTTATATCAGAAGCAGGTATTCTGAAAGCTATTTATCTTTTATAAGGACATATGTGCTTGTATTGCTTTAATTTAAATATTCCTTTTATCCTTTATTTTTTAACAAATTATAACGGCATCAAAGACCTTAGATGTCAGGATACCAGAAAACTCCTAATCAGTCAGTCAGTCAACCTCTTTTGGAATGAGCTAAGGAGTGAAATAAGCATAGTATTACTTTTGTCTTCTTATCCAAGGTAGATTTTATTAGTCTTGATCCTTTATCTATAATCGGAGACTGAAATCACAAAGGTTTAGGGTCTATCCTATTCAAAGACCGTTCATGAATGACAGAGACAAGGGGCAGTGACAATGCCCTAGATAGCAGGACAAAACCCCTAGAGACTGACCATATGCACATTATATAAGCTCTCAAGCCCCCTCTCTACTCAACCAGAACCAGGGAGGGCCAGCTAATGTCTGCTAATGCCTCAGCAAGTATGGTGAGGTTGCAGACTCTACAAGAAACTATTAGGCTTGAGTAGGACTCGAACCTCAGTTCAGCTGGTCACTATGCAGGAACGTTACATAAATATGTATATATATATATATATATATATATATATATATATATATATATATATATATGATACAGCTAGGTTCTTGAAACTGTTTTTACACCCATTCCGGTTTTTCATTTAATGAGATTTACATTGTGTGCGCTTTGCTTACCATCCATGTAACACTGAAAGCTCTTGTTATCATAGCCTCGGATAACCAGTTTACGTGCAGCTATGTAGTGTCGTAGGGGCTTATTCCATAGCAATTTGGATTTTAAACCTTATATTCAGATGTTGTTGAACCACGTGGTGAGTTACATAGCAATGCCTGTCATCAAAGTGGCCCGGTAGTTAGCGACATAAACGGTTTAATCATGTTTTCAACATGTACTGCATGTAATTTTTTTTTTATCAAATTGCGTCTAATGCACTGGTAGGGCCTAAACAACATATGAAATTATCATATGTTAATATTTGCTTGCAATACAGCGATATTTCGAGCAAAAAAAAAATTCATTTTGGAAAAATATTTATGCTTAATTTTTTTCCTAGCTAATGAGCTGCTACTGGCCAGAGACCTACCTATCGCACAAGCTTTTATATGTAGAACTGGATTGCTTGAGGCTTTGGGTTTTGCAAGCCATTGGAGTATACTTTTGCAAAGAGAGTTTAGCCTCTTTGCAACCCTGGTCTTAGCAGTTCTTCTCAGGGCCATTATTCAAATATGTAGTGGTCTGACTTTATAGCTACTTCATGCTTTTAGTGATATCAATAAATAAATAGTAAAGACCCAGGAAAATAACAAAACAAAAATGTTATGGTTTTTCTATGTTTTTTTCTTTCTCGAAGTGTTGATTTCTATTTTGAATAAATAATGTCCCGTCATGTTAATTTATTTTATTTTATGTCTGGCACCTTTTTCGTAAAGAATGACTTGCACATATTTAATACCAAATATTTATGGTGTATCATCATTCTGCCCAAAACTTACACTTCATCTTTTACACTTGAACAGGAATCGTATGATGTAGATTACACCTTGCCAAAGAAATAATGAGGTATTCGACGTCTCGCCCATGCTACGGAGCCCTAAAGGAAAGAAGGTAATCTGTTTATAAGATGCTTCGGTACATGTGTGGCGTCGGTCGTGATGTCATTAAACGGTATTAATACTATCATGATACATTCGACATTCATGATGCAGTATTGATGCCATAATGATACGTTGAACAAGGTTCTCGTTTGCATTTCAAAAGGAATATTTTCGATATTTCTGTTAAGGGAACGTCGACGAAATATATATACATATATATATATATATATATATATATATATATATATATATCATAGTCATGGAGGTATCTGCCTTTGAATGTAATGTCTGGATCGGTTTATTCATAATTCAGTCATCAAGTTAGGTTACATTAATTAACGTAATATATTTGTCTTCGAGCTTCAAATCATATACTGTAGACGATGCCCTGTTGTGGGTTCAAAAGGCCTGGCCATTGCCATGTCTGTAGTCTCTTCATTCTTTTACCATCTTTAGTTTTTCCATTTAAGAGAAAGAGTGAGAAGGATTTTGGATGTCTCAAATATTTGTTAGTCCATCCACGGAGACTCCATTTGAAATTGGGTAGAGCGAATGAGTTTAAACCTAGAGAGTTCTTATGATCTGGTCTGTTAATCGTAAACCGTGTTACTGATCATTACATCCGCTCTAAGTCAGTTCCACTTGTTTACCATTTTGTATGTAAAGAAACTAGAACAGGGAGTGGTGTTTCATCTTTGAGAGAGGAAGAGAGAGAGAGAGAGAGAGAGAGAGAGAGAGAGAGAGAGAGAGCGTTACCATTGCTTTCATGATGGATACCATATTTCTTCTATGTTTTACGTTTGTTTAACTTCCTTTGTTTCATAATTTTTGTTTCCTCCCGTTTCATTATTGCCGATAATTATTTTCCCTTCATTATAAGTGACATTTTTTCCTTCAATGTTCTACAAATTATTCTCACACACACACGTTGACAAAATTCTGATTACAGATTTATGGGGGATTTCCAATACACCAGTCAAGGTAGGGGGTAATGCCTTTAGGGCAACTCAAGCGGGGCGCTATACGCAGTACTTGAAAGGCCCTTCTCTGAATTCACTATTTAGCTTCTTGCTATTGTACCACCCGTGTGTCACACGAGCGTACATAGTAATGACATTTATCTTTTTGTATATAGTATCCTTTGTATCTTTGCTCTCCCCTCGCACTGACAGCAACTTGCTTTAACATGTCAGCATATTCCATTGTTAACTGTTAACAGAACGGGTTGCCGGTTTGACAAGAATTAGCATGCCTGTATTTTGTGACCTTCTTACCGGGGCCATGTGTGTATATATACTCGATGTGTCGTAATAAAGTTACTTAGTTGCTTTCACCTCGACTTTGAGTCACATCCTACTCTTGGCTCGTCACATTGGTGACCCCGGAATTCGATTCGCTCCTCCATCCTCCCCCCCCCCCCCCATCACTGTTACTATGACGGACTCCACGGAAGTTGGCGCCACCCCATTGAAACTTTCGTCATTTGCCAGCGGAGAGGCATTTGCTTGGTTTCAGCGCGCAGAAGTCCAGTTCCGCATCAAGGCCGTGACTCGCTCAACCACCAAAGCAGATTATGTTCTCGCGGCGATACGCGAGGACACCTTCCCGGAAATCTCCGACTGGCTTTGTGAACAAGGAGACACCCCAATAGCATATGACACCCTCAAAACATACCTTCTGCAGCAGTACTTGGCGTCGCCTGCCACTCGTCGCCCATATAGCACAGCTTTTTCAGCTCTCTCAACAACCGTTGGGGGACCAAAGGGCTTCGCTCGCCTTCAGGGAAATGACCAGTATTGCTCGCCTGCAACCTGCCGCAGATGGCTCTCCTCATGAGGTGAACCTACTTCGTACCCTTTGGGTACGCTGTTTACCCGAACCTGTACGCGCTGCCCTACCCGATGTCGATAGTTTACCCATAAAGGAGTTGATAACCAAAGCCGACGCCCTTATGGACAGCCACTTAACGAATTTCTAGACCTCCATCATTGCCTCCATTCCTGACGAAGAGGACACCTATTTAATGTCAACCAAAGCTGACGTGAATGCCGTAGGACACACACACCTACCCCGTGACGTGCTGGAGCGGCGACAAAGCCACCCATCACCCACCACTCGCTTGCGCCCCAAACCAACGACTTCTACAGCCACTTACTGCCGCCCATCGGCCGCAGTTTTGCTACTACCACTATAGATTCGGGGCAGCCGTGAAGAAATGTACCAAGGATTGTCAGTGGCCAAAAAACGTGTAAGTAGGCCATCGCTCGTGGCGGTGGCCTCCCATGTTTCTAATATTTTCTTTTTACATGATGCAGGAACGGGTGTGTGATTTTTGGTAGACACGGGTGCTTTTCATTCTCTTTTGCCAAGGGAACTCTTCAAGACACGATGTAGTCTGTCTAAGTCTGCCGACATCCACCTGGTTCCTGCCAACGGATCTACGATACCCAACTATGGTTACGAGAACCTCATACTATCATTTGGAAACGGTAAATTTAATTGGAAGTTTCTCGTTGCTGACGTCACTTTGCCAATCATCGGTGTGGATTTCCTCTCTCATTTCCACCTTCTGGTCGATGGGGCCCACCGACGATTGGTCAACGCAGACTCGTACTTGTCGACATCTCTTCAGCCAGCCCCCTCCAACCTCGCTCTCCAGATCAGGGCACCCACGGATGCTTACACCCACCTCCTCACGTCGTACCCGAAAGTTTTCCTCCCAGAACTTTGCCAAACGCCCATGGCTCCTGCCAGACACGGTATTTATGACCATATCAAGACAACAGGACCCCAGTTGTCGCCAAATTCAGACGTCTGGCACCGAATCGATTCGCAGCCGCCAAACAGACGTTCACCAAAATGGCAGAAATGGGCCTTTGTCAAAAAGCCTCCAGCCCATAGTCATCACCCTTACACATCGTCCTGAAGAAAGATGGCTCCCTCCGTCCGTGTCAGGATTACAGGTGCCTGAACATGCAAGCAGAACCGAATCACTACCCCTTCCCAAACATCGCCGACGTGACCTCCTACATGCACAAAGCGAATGTTTTCTCCACGCTCGACCTCTTGAAGGGGTATTATCAGGTGCCTAAAGAAGACATCCCAAAGACCGTCATCACCACTCCCTTCGTTACATACACCTTTAATTACTCCTGTTTTGGCCTTCGTAATGCTGGGGCCACTTTTCAACGTCTCAAGGATGGCATCTTAGGGGACCTCCCCCTCTGTGTATGTTACGTAGACGACATACTTCTGTTCTCTTCCTCAAAAGAGGAACACCTCCATCACCTGCGCATCGTGCTCGAACACCTGCAACAAAATCGCTTTGTAGTCCGGTACGACAAGTGTACGTTTGGCGCCAATGAAGTGTCATTCTTAGGGCACCGCATCACTCCTGAAGGAGTCCATCCCCTCCATGAGAAGATAGCAGCTGTTCAGAACTTCCCCACGCCCTCGACCGTCAAAGCACTGCAGGAATTCTTGGGCATGATCAACTATTATCACCGTTTTCTGCCAGCCATTGCCGCCACTCTTGCTAACCTCTACGCTTCCCTCAAGGGCAAGCCAAAAGACCTGAAGTGGGGTTCCCTTCAAGAAGTGGCCTTCTGTAATGCTGCTCTCACTTTTCCAGTCCCACATGCCCCTCTCCTTCTCTCCACCGATGCCAGCGACGTCGCTATTGGTGCAGTACTCAAACAGGTGGTCAACGGCTCGCCCTGCCCATTGGCCTTCTTCAGCAGAAAACTGTTCAAGGCAGAATCGGGTTATTCTACCTTCGATCGCGGATTGCTGGCGTGCACTTGGCTGTCCGTCACTTTCGCCATTTCTTAGAAGGTATGCCCTTCGTCATTCGCACAGACCACATGCCTCTGGTGCATGCCTTCACTCAACAGTCTGACACCTGGTCCGCCCATTAACGCCGACATTTCTCCACCATGGCTGAATATAATTGCACCCTTCAACATGTCCCTGGGAAAATGAATCCTGTGGCTGATGCCCTGTCAAAAAACACGTTGGCCGCCATTCAACTGGGATTGGATTACAACGCCTTGGCTGAAGCTCAATGACAGGATCCAGAGTATGAAGCATATAGGACATCCTGCACATCCCTCCGTTGGGAAGACGTTCCCCTCAATGACTCCAACACCACCCTCCTCTGTGACATCAGTACTGATAGACCGCGACTGTGGATTCCTGCTCCCATGCGCCGACAGGTTTTTGATTTCATTCATGGCCTTTCACATCCCTCACGCTATTCTACTGTACAGCTGCTGAAGACGAAGTTCATTTGGCACGTCATTACTAAGGATGCTAAGGACTGGGTCCATGCCTGTACTTCTTGCCAAGCTTCCAAAGTACATTGACACACGGATTCAGGAGTGGGCACCTTTCCTCAACCTCAGCGTCGTTTCGCCCACATTCACGTAGACGTTGTAGGCTCCCTACCCACATCACAAGGACATCGTTACCCGTTTACCGTCATCGACCGCTCCACTCGTTAGCCTGAAGCCATTCCCATGGAAACTGCAATGTCAGCCTCATGTACATCTGCCTTACTCTCAGGATGGATAGCAAGATTTGGCATCCCTAAGCATATTACTAATGACAAGGGTAACACTTTGACCTCTCAATTGTGGACGTCA
>NC_090759.1:10141311-10193811 GCF_036898095.1 Palaemon carinicauda | reverse complement strand
AGAATACTTTGCCCCTTTGCTTTAAAATCAACAATTATATCTTCATTAACTGGAATACTTATAAAGGAATTATGTAGAAATTGTATAACAAAACTAAGCGAAATACAATGCTCAAAATAAGATTTAGGCAATATGCAATATTTTACAATATATATATATATATATATATATATATATTTATATATATATATGATCAGCACCCATGCCCCTCTCCATCAAAGCTAGGACCAGGGAGGGTCAGATGATGGCTGCTGATTACTCCGTAGGTTAGCCTACAGGGTCAAATACAGTGAATTTTCTAATTCCAAATTATATCAAAGTTTTCTACAGTTTATGGTGTCTCTTTCGGTCTTCGTTAGAATGGTCTTCTAAGACTCCTTATTCATAAGAAATTAATGATAGTGGAAATTCTAAAGCTCAGACTTAGCGCTAATGCTCTTACGTTAGTAGGGTCAATATATGAAAATACCCCCTCAACCCCCTAAAAATTGTAACAAAAGGTTTCTCAACTGATTCTGGTAGGTTTTAATGTACCTTTTAACATACTAAAAGTTTACCAAACTTTGACCCCCGGAAAAGTGTTTTTTTTTCAAGATGGCACATAATAGGCCAACATTATTTTTTATGATCTTAATGTGTTCTTTGCCCCAAAAAATGTAGGAATAGACACCAAGATCATCAAATTTGAGTTTATAGTTATAGAATTATGATCGTTCAAAGGTTTCGGCGGCCATCTTGGACGCCATCTTGAAAAAAAAAAAAACACTTGTCCGTGGGTCATAGTTTGGTAAACCTTTAGTATGTTAAAAAGTACATTAAAACCTACCAGAATCAGTTGAAAAACCTTTTGTTACAATTTTTTAGGGGTTAAAATGACAAATTTGTAGATAATTTGTATTTTTCCTGACTATACAAACCTTAGCTATTTAAGGTGGGTAATTACTTTCGGCGTAGCTGAAAGGACGAGCCATAAAAATTTAACGAGGGATTATTACCCCACCGCTAGTTAGTAGGGGGTAGGGAGGGTAGTTAGCTACCCTCCCCCCTCACACACCTGTGTTGTTGCTCCACTTTGATTAGAGGTAGGACTTCATGGGGGACAGGGCTGGCGGGCAAGTTTGATTAAATAGCTAAGGTTTGTATAGTTAGGAAAAATACAAATTATCTACGAATTTGTCATTTGTTCCGTAACTGGAATACAAACCACGATATTTGAAGTGGGTGACTTAACCCCCTTAGGAAGGGTGGAACAAGTCCCAGCCATACTGGCTTTTGTCTTTGCCCGGGGACTCGTTATCTGAGTGTGTCAGCACTCAA
This sequence comes from Palaemon carinicauda, assembly GCF_036898095.1. Taxonomy (NCBI): domain Eukaryota; kingdom Metazoa; phylum Arthropoda; class Malacostraca; order Decapoda; family Palaemonidae; genus Palaemon; species Palaemon carinicauda. The sequence continues at coordinate 10,192,494 of NC_090759.1, read as the reverse complement.
CAATAAAGAGTCCCTGCACCTCCCTCGCACATTGCTATGCAAGGGCTGCGGCCTACGTAAGCTGTGTGTGAAGGAAAAAAGTGTCACTCGTCCTAGGAAGTTGACCTGAAGTTCTTTAGATGGAAACTTAAGGCTAGGACTCTCCCAATACCACCTCGTCAGGGTTTGGGCACGCGACAGTATTAACTTAATACAAGGAACACAAGGGAACATGGTTTACCTGCAGTGGTTTGAGGTCAGCTGTGCAGAGTACCCAGGATGCTGCTTTCCCCAAGAGAGGGGAGGATGAAGAAAAGAATAAGGGCCAGGCATACCTTTTCATTCATGCAGACTAAAACCGGGTAACAATGCCCTCAACCCTCTGCTACTTGTCCATTAAGGAGCCTGAGGTTTAAACCAGTTGTTGTGCAGCCACCACAGGGCCGATAGATGATGTATCGAGCCTCCTGTGGGTCACGTCTTGCAGGTAGTGGGCTGTGAAGGTCGTTTGGCGCTTCCACACCCCTGCTTGCAGAACCTGCATCACTGAGAAGTTTTTCTTGAAGGCCATGGAGGTATCTACTCCCATGACATCATGAGCTCTAGGACGACGTGATGGAGGAGGGTCAGGATTCAGGGACAGATGGATCGCCTTTCGAGTCCATGCCGAGATGGTGTTCTTGGTAACCCTCCTCTTCGATCTCCCAGTGCTGACAAACAAAGCCCGCACTTGGGGACAAACTGCAGATGTTCTCTTCAGGTATAGCCTCAGACTCCTTACTGGGCACAGTAGGAGATGGTCTGGGTTATCTGTTACGGAACGAAGACTCGAAATCCGGAAGGAGTTGAAGCGAGGGTCCGGCACTCCCGGATTCCAAGTCTTAACAATAAACTCAGGAACGAAGCTGAACGTTACCTCCCCCCATCCCCTTGAATGGGCGATGTCATACGAGAGACCATGAAATTCACTAACTCGCTTGGCTGATGCCAAAGCTAGTAGGAACACCGTCTTCCAAGTCAGGTGGCGATCTGAAGCCTGCCGTAATGGTTCGTAGGGAGGTCTCTTAAGAGACCTGAGGACTCGAACCACGTTCCATGGAGTAGGTCTCACTTACGACTGAGGGCAGGTAAGTTCATAACTACGTATGAGTAGGGAAAGTTCTAGCGAAGAAGAAATGTCCACTCCTTTGAGCCTGAAGGCTAGACTTAAGGCTGAGCGATAGCCTTTCACTGCCGAGACTGAAAGGCGCATTTCTTTTCGCAAATACACGAAGAACTCCGCTATTGCTGGAATAGTGGCATCGAGTGGAGAGATACCCCTTCCACGACACCAACCACAGAAAACTCTCCACTTCGCCTGGTAGACTCCTGCGGATGACTTTCGCAGGTGTCCAGACATCCTTTCCGTGACTTGTTGCGAAAATCCTCTCTCTGCGAGGAGATGCTGGATAGTCTCCAGGCGTGAAGCCGAAGCGAAGCTACGGCTTTGTGAAAGATGTTGGCGTGTGGTTGTTCGAGTAGCTCGTGTCGTGGAGGGAGTTGTCTCGGAGGCTCCGTAAGGAGTTGCAGAAGGTCCGGGAACCATTCCGCATGATGCCACAGCGGAGCTATGAGAGTCATTGAGAGGTTGACCGATAGTCTGGTCTTGTTGAGTGCCCTCCTCATCAGACAGAACGGGGGAAAGGCGTATACGTCGATGTTGTCCCACCGTTGTTGGAAAGCATTTTGCCAGAGAGCCTTGGGGTCTGGGACTGGGGAACAGTACAGCAGCAGTTTGAAGTTCAACGCTGTCGCGAACAGATCCACAATCGGGGAACCCCACACTTTGTTGGCTACTTGACGATCCAAAGACCACTCGGTACTAACTATCTGAGACGCTCTGCTCAGACTGTCGGCGAGCACATTCCTTTTGCCCGGAATGGAGCGAGCCAAAAGTGGAATCGAGTGTACTTCGGTCCATCTCAGTATCTCTACTGCGAGATGGGATAGCTGTTCTGAAAAGGTACCTCCCTGCTTGTTGATGTAAGCCACTACTGTGATGTTGTCGCTCATCACCACCACAGAGTGACCTGCCAGGGGCTGTTGGAATTGTTGAAGGGCCAGAAAAACGGCCTTCATTTCTAGCAGATTTATATGGAGGCACTTTTCTTATTCTGACCATAGGCCTGAGGTCCTGTGGTTCAGAATGTGGGCCCCCCATCCTTTCTTTGAGGCGTCCGAAAACAGCATCAAATCCGGGGGGAGGACGAGAAGATCCACTCCCTTTCGTAGGTTCTCATCTGCCACCCACCATTGAAGGTCCGTCTGTTTCGCAAGACCCATAGGGATCAAGACGTCCCGGAAATCGTGTCCTTGACTCCACCGGGACTTGAGTCGCCACTGGAGGGATCTCATTCTGAGTCGACCGTTGGGAACTAGATGGACCAAGGATGAGAGATGGCCGAGGAGACGTAACCACGATTGGGGTGGGAGTTCGTCTCGTCTGAGGAAAGGACTTGCGACCTTCCTCAGCCTTTCTATCCTGTCGTCTGATGGGAAGGCTCTGTGGAGATTGGTGTCCAATATCATGCCTAGATATACCAGTCTTTGGGAAGGAAGCTGAGAAGACTTATCGAGATTTACCCTGATCCCTAGATCTTGGCAAATCCCCAGAAGTTTGTCTCGGTGTCGAAGAAGGGTTGATTCCGAGTCTGCTAAGATCAGCCAGTCGTCCAGATAACGGAGGAGACGAATGCCGATCTTGTGTGCCCACGAAGATATCAGGGTGAAAACACTGGTGAAAACCTGAGGTGCTATGGAGAGACCGAAGCACAGCACCTTGAACTGGTAGATCTTGTTGTCTAGGCTGAATCTTAGGTACTTCTTTGAAGATGGATGGATTGGGATCTGGAAGTACGAGTCCTTCAGATCCAGTGTGTACGAAGTCTCGCGGTCTCACTGCGAGTCTGACCGTGTCTGCCGTCTCCATGCTGAACGGGGTCTGCTTGACAAACTTGTTCAGAGCTGAGAGGTCAATGACTGGTCTCCAGCCTCCAGACGCCTTCTTTACAAGAAAGAGTCGACTGTAGAAGCCTGGGGACCCGTTGACGACCTCTTGGCGAGCGTCCTTCTTCAACATGGTCTTGACTTCTGCCCAAAGGGCTTGCCCTCTTGCTGATCCCATGGCAAGAGAGCTCAACGACACTGGATTCGCTGTCAGGGGAGGAAGAGATGTTATGAACGGGACGCGATATCCTTGGCTGATCACGGAGATCGTCCAGGAATCGGCCCCGAGTTAATTCCACCTGTTCATGCAACTTAGGAGGCATTCCCCCACTGGTGGACATGCGAGGGGGCCTGCCAATCCTAGCGTTTGCGGCCTCGGCCACTTCCCCTAGGATTCTTGCCTCCCCTGGAGGACTTCTTGCCTCTCCTGTCCTTGACGGGCTGTTTGGACACCACTGCCTTTGCTGCTATTGCCGGCTTTGTCGTCTTAGCAGGGCGAGGTTGTTGAGGTGCTGGAGGCTTATAGGGCTTTGATGTTAAAGCACTCTGGAGGAGGGAGTCCTGGTTGGATTTCTTCCACCTCTCAGCCGCCTGCTCTACATCTTTCGGCTCAAACAGACTACTCCCCAAAAGGAGGAATGTCTGAGCTTACTGACCTCGGTGTTGGGGACCTTCGAGTTGAATCTTTCAGACACCGTATCACGGCGTTCCAGGATAGTGTTAGCCCACAAGTTCGAGACTTGGTGGGCCAGAAACTCGATGGTACGAGTGCCTGAAAGAAGGAAGGTCTCCAAGGCCTTCCTGGTACTCTCCTTGGATAAGTCTTCGGATCGTATCAGGATGCCAAGAGATCCCAGCCAGATATCCACCCACGAAGTGGCCTGCATGGCACACTTCGCTACCTTCTCCTGGCAGAGAATCTCCGAGGCCGAGAACGACACCGGCTGGTTGGAGTGTCTCTCGAGAGGGATTCCCCTGGAGAGCTCTTCCACCGAGTGGTGGAGGGGAAGAGCTAAACAGGATTCCTCGATGATTTCAAAGTACCTCCTTTGATGGACACGAGGAGGTGGGAGAAGTTTGTTTCCGGCGCTGAAACGGCTGGAGGAGGCTAGCTCGGAGAGCTGGCTCTCGACCTTATCTCTGGTACTCTTGACCCCCTGGGACCAGGGCAAATCCGCGCTGGTTTTAGGGGCTTTTGAGTACTAAAGACTCGGTCCAGAACCGTGTCCTTGCCCTCTCGAGAAGGAATCTCCGGATCCGAAAATCCGTTAAGGCCCCTCATCAGAGCCAAAACTTGCCAAAAGGCATGCTCCTACTCCTGCGGCTCTCCTCCTGATGGACTAGCAGCAAGGTCTCCAGTCCCCAAAGGCTCTTCTTGGGGGGACTTGTGGACGTTCTCCGCGGGCTTAGCTGGTTCTAGTCTGATCTTCGAAGAAGATTTCGGAACCGTCTTGGAGTCCTTCGACTCCCTCCTGGGAGGGATGCAGGATTCCAACAAAGAGGGTGGTGGGCTCTTCTCCGCCTCCACCCGAGGAGACTTCTCGGCGCGAGGTGGGGTTTTTCCCATTGGTGTGATGGGAGGACGCCTCACCTCACGAGAATCCCCTGAGGATGGAAAACCTCGTCCACGGGGGATGGAGAGAAAGTCTGGGGAGGGGAGGGAGCCTTCCTTGACGGCTTCCAAGGAACCAGTTTCGCCCTTGGAGAAGTAACCACGTCGTCCACTCCTCTCTTTCTCTTCAGGGAGGCCGAGATAGCCGCTGATTTGAGGCCTAGTACAGAGAAAGCGGGCTTGAAAGCCTGCGCAACCGCTCTGATCAAGGGGCCAAACCAGGGCAGCCGACTGACAGCAGCGCTGCCAGAGACACCCTCTGGAGGGAAGGGGATCGTAAGATCCCTAGGAGTGGAAACTACAACTGTCCTGCGCTTACGGGGGGGTGGGGGGGTGGGGGGGGCGCGATGAAGATGACGTGACGCGTTGTACGGCCGGATCCTGTGTGGGCACGTGCTGTGGGTCACGCTGGGTATCGTACTGGGCATCGTACTGGGTATCGCGCTTGCGCGATAGGCCATTGCCTAGCTCAGGAGGCGATTGCTCGCGCGCGTGGGCGAGGGAGTGCGTGGGCGCGCGGGCGAGCGGTGGCGCGCGGGCGAGCGGTGGCGCGCGGGCGAGCGGTGGCGCGCGGGCGAGCGGTGGCGCGCGGGCGAGCGGTGGCGCGCGGGCGAGCGGTGGCGAGGAGGCGAGCGGTGGCGAGGAGGCGAGCGGTGGCGAGGGGGCGAGGGGGCGAGGAGGCGCGCAGGCGAGCGTTGGCGCGTAGGGGAGTTCGCGCGTTGGCGTGTGGGCGAACGATGGCGCGCAGGAGAAGGAGCTTGTGGGCGCGTAGGTGACAGAGCGCGTGGGCGCGTAGGTGTCAGGGCACATGGGCGCGTAGGTGACGGGGTGCGTGGGCGCATTGGTGCGCGTTCCGGAGACCTCGGATGGAGTGCAGCCACAGGATGTTGAAGGGCCCGTAAGGGCGAAGCCGTAGGGCGCGTGCGTGCAGGGGGAATATCCCTAGCGCGCGGGCGCACAGAAGGGCGCTCATCAGGAACCAAAGTTCTGGCAGTAGGCGCGTGGGCGCTCGATGGAGACTGCGGGCGATGGCGCGTAGGCAAGGTATGGCGAGCAGGCGAGGTCTGATGGTGAGTCGGCGATTGTGGAGGAGAGCGCTGGCGAGCAGGAGAGGAAGAAGACTTCTCCTTGAAGCCCTGATCCAAAGATCGAGGGTGAGCAGGCGAGCGATGACGAGCAGGCAAGCGTTGGCGAGCAGGAGAGCGCTGGCGACCAGGAGAACGCTTGCGAGCAGGAGAGCGCTGGCGACCCGGAGAGCGCTGGCGATCAGGAGAGCGCTGGCGCGCAGGAGATCGCTGACGAGCAGGAGAGCGCTGACGAGCAGGAGACCGAGGGTGTCCGTGTATCAGGCCGAGGGCGCGCAGAGGTCCGTTGGCGAGCAGGAGATCGTGGGCGCGTAGTCTCTGGAACTGCAGGGTGAACAGGAGATCGTGGGCGTGCAGGAGCTCGTGGGCGTGCAGGAGAGCGCTGGCGCACAGTAGTGCGCTGGTGCGCAGGCGAACGTTGGTGCACAGGGGAAACCTGGCGCTTAAGGGACTTACACACAATGTGTTAAAGCCCCTTTTGCCCCGAAGGGACCGGTGCCCGTTTGAAAACGGGATGTGTGGGTGCCCACAGCGCGTCAGCAGCTAGGAAAGGTGAAGGCAGGTCAGCAGGTCTGGCAGGCTTAGGAGATCGCGAACGATCTGCGGAGAGGTCCAGGTCCAAGGAAGTAGCAGGAACGGTAGCTGAAGGACGAGGTTCCTCTGCGGGGGACTGTGAGGATGAAGATCCGAAGAGGCACCTCCTAACACCCTTGTGAGGAGAAGGAAGACCTCGGCGACGAAGATGAAGGCGAGCCTTACGTCGGATGCGTCCTCTGGGAGCAGCAGCCGAACCATCGGCAGTCCTCCGAAGAGGAGTCTCTGTCAGTGAACTCCCCCGGTGGGAGAATCACCCGCAGGAGAGAACGTTGGACTGGGATCCTCCCTCAAAGGATGTTCGGAGGGGGGAGCTAAGCCTTCAGCTACAACAAGAGCAGGGGTTTGAACACTCTCATTGGAAGCGTCTGCCACAACAGCCTCGACAGTAGACAGAGGGTCAACCTCTGCTACCGCCGGTGACTGTTTGACAGCTGCTTCCAACCTGATCATGTCAAATAGGGCTTCCTTGGAGGGCGAACCCTGAAGCCCCAAGGAAGCCCAAAGCTGCAAAAGATCATCATTATTTACATCAGGAGAAATAATTAAATCCTCCCCCGGGGAAGGAGGAGGAGCTGCCTCGCTATGGGAGGCAACTCCCTCTCCCAAACCCCGAGATCGGTCAACAACAGTACGGCCTACGCTACAACTTGACGGCCTCTCGCGAGAGGCCGACCGAGTGGGAGCTTCGGAGGAGGTTTGGGCTACGGAAGAAGAGTCCTTAGGATTTTCCTTCTTCAAAGAAACCTTTGAAGGAGAAATATCCCGTTTGGACTTCTTCTTCCGGCGCCGAGAAAACCTCTCCCACTGGGAGGTTGGCCACTCCCTACATTCCATACATACATTATCACTTTCACACGGCTGACCCCTACAATAAGGGCATAAGGTGTGAGGATCCGTCTCGATGGAAGACATGTAGGTCCCACAAGGGCGGTCAGGTAACCCAGGCCACTTCCGCATTGTAGAGGCCAACTTCACAACATTTGAGAAAAAGAAAGAAAAAGCAATGATAAATGGCTGTTGTGTAGGCGAGAGTGACAGCGGTTCGTCTAGCACTCCAGCCGTAAGCAAAGTGGAGCTACAGCACAGGTGTGTGAGGGGGGAGGGTAGCTAACTACCCTCCCTACCCCTCGCTAACTAGCGGTGGGGTAATAATCCCTCGTTAAATTTTTATGGCTCGTCCTTTCAGCTACGCCGAAAGTAATTACCCACTTTAAATAGGTGGTTTGTATTCCAGTTACGGAACAACTGTATTTTGCCCTGACTATGTTGATCAGGTTGACGTAAGTCTTTTTATAGTTTACATATAAAAGATCTTGTTTTAATATTGTCAATGTTACTAAAGTGTTTTTTTTTAATTGTTCGTTACTTCTCTTGTTTATATATTTACTCATTTCCTTTACACACTCGGCTATTTTTCCCTGCTGGAGCCCTTGGACTTAGAGCATCTGGTTTTTCCACCTCCGGTTGTAGCTCAGCTACTAATAACAACAATAATAATAATAATAATAATAATAATAGTAATAATAATGATGATGATTATCGCGAACGAAGTGAGGGACTTTATATGAAATGCCAAATTTTTTATAAGATATATTGCCCAATCCGTAGCCCAGTCATTCCCTAACCATAGATTTCGGATCGAGGTTGGGTGGGGGATCAGCTGATATTTTCGGCGGCGGACTCAATAACTCATACCAATGAATATATTCAAATGAAATTTTAAGGGATTATCTATCTATCTATATATATATATATATATATATATATATATATATATATATATATATATATATATATATATATATTGTCACAGGTTCTTTATATTCAGCCAACTAGAACTAGACATTGACGTATCAAAAATCCACCGAGAAGGAAAGGTTCAAAAAGACTTAATCAAATTCAAATTCCTGTTTATTACATAAACCGAATTTCCCTCAAATGAAAATAAATCTCCAGCCTGGAAGGAAAATAAACCATTCGCATTACAAAAAGGCATCTAGGACCTAAACAAACTCTAGCTCACCGGGAAAATAAAAGAAAGAGACAAAGAACCAACCATCAATGATGCACCCACATACACGTCAATATATACATACGGTGATAGGAAAGTAGAAGGAATAGACTGGAGACAATTTAAATTAATAAACCCTAACTACAGGTGTTTGTCACTAAATCAGGTTTGGAGGACGAACCCGTCAAGATCCAAATCATTAAAGTAATGTTATGCTTGAATAATTACATAATTACAGGTACCAGCGGCAGCCACACACCGATGAAAACACTTCAGGCTTTCCAAGATCGTTCAGTAAGGGAAACTATACAATTTCATTCTTACCCCAAGGTTAAAACTGAACGGCAGTGTCACGTCTGCAGGCTTCGAAGTGGTCAAAACGAGTCCGTCCCTAGACTAATAGGAAATTTGGTATTAGCCAATGGTTGCTGTCCATCACCAAGTCACTCGACCACCACTTGAAGCAGGAAAGAGTGTCCTCTGCAGACGAATTCGTGGAACACTGACGTACATAACAAATTTACCTTTCAAGGTAAACAGTCTTGCTAACTGCCTCTTGGCTCTTTCTCTCTCCCACCACGGATATGGAAAACAAAAATACACATGTATAACATACCTGGCTACGAGCGCAACCAACAGATGGCACCATAACCACTAGAGAATTTATTTTCTTAATCCTTTTGAATTATTTACGTTGATAAGGAAAATTTCCTTATAATATATAATATATATATATATATATATATATATATATATATATATATATATATATATATGTGTGTGTGTGTGTATGTATATCTATATATATATATATATATATATGTGTGTGTGTGTGTGTGTGTCATTTTTCTGCCCATTTTCATGTTCATACCTACTATAGGCATGCCCTGGTGGTCACTTTTGTTCGTAAGTGACGACTTTTAGCTAAAAAATCAGTGAGGAGGAGCAAACTTCTAAAGTTTTACAGATAACCAAATAATTTTCTCAGGATTTGATGGGTGTTATGCGAACTACATTCATAACAATTTTCGAATTAATACTTGTCATAGAAAAGTCACAGTAGCCATTTTTCGATATCCGCAGTTAGGCCGATTTTTTTCGGCGGCGCTGTAAATTACTCGTAGAAAACTTTACATATCTAAATGAAATTTTCAGGATTTTTAAGATGGATATTTAATTTGTCCATAGTAATTTTTATGTTGTTATCTGCCATAGAAAAGCCACAGCAAACGTTTATTTCAGTGTGGGTTAAATGGTTATTTTTGGCGGTGGAGTAAATTGTTCCTAGAATAATTCACATATCCAAATGAAAATTTCATGGATTGGTGTGAAGCTATGTTTCTCTGTTCCTGCCAAATTACATGGAAATATCTAAGATTGAAAGGCACAGCTATCATGTAGCCTTTTTAAATATGATGTTAAATGTAGCAACATTGCAGTGAACTACGTGGTAGTGAGCGACATCAACGAGGGACAATGCCGATCTCATAAACTATATCCGTCCCGAGTACAGCTTGTAATAATGATAATTAATCATTATTATTGATGTTATTATAGTTGCAGAATTTTCCAGATGGAGGTGTACGATCTTTTCTGGGGTAAAACTTACAAAGTTTGTCCTTGAAAGTTCATCATAATTTAAGTTTTCCCCAATTTCTTTCTCTGACTTTTGAGCGTCGAAGTCATCCAAGATAATTATGATAACGAATTCCAAATTAAATCCGGTGACATAACGTAAACCATAAACTCGTGGCAAACATTAAGCTCCTAGATCTGGCAAGATGCACGTCTCAAGTTTTTTACTTACTCTTTTGTTTTCTTGTTCCGTTTTCTATTTTTTTGTGCTGTACATTCATCAAATTTCTGGGGTCGGTTTGCTGTCGATAAAACGGATGTTTTTTCTCCCATTCGTAAGGTTTTCAAATCTTCTGATATATATATATATATATATATATATATATATATATATATATATATATATATATATATATATATACATACATATATATATCTGTATATATATGAATATATATACACACACATATACATATATATACACACACACACACACACACACATATATATATATATATATATATATATATATATATATATATATATATATATATATATGACTGATGTATTTCGTTCTTGTCACTATTGCCAACCGTGTAACTATTCGGTTTCTTCCCGGTCATCGGGTAAGAAGAAAGGTAGTAGTTATATACCCTTATGAGAGGGAATACCCCTTGAGGTAATTAGGAAAGGAGGAGGGGGTGGGAAGGGTGGATTCTGTGTATGGGTGTGCACATCGATATAAATATTTAGCTGTCATTGTTGACGGGTCGCGTATACTAGTTAATAAGATGTAACAAAATATATAGTCAACAAAGTAAGTGTTGTTTTGCAGTATCATTCATTTCTTGCAAATAAAATGTATAAAAAGGGACTAATTTTATTAGTTCTTCAGTTACAAGTGACGTGATCTCATTACATTCAAGTAGTATACTTCCTTAGTAGACATTTTTTCAGTGAGCTGACATAAATCTCTTTTTATAGTTTATTTGTGAAAGGTCTATTTTAATTATGTTATTGTTCAAAAGATATTTTATTTTAATTTTTTTTGTACTTCTCTGGTAGTTTATTTATTTCATTATTTCTTTTCCCTATTGTGGTATTTTTCCCTGTCAGAGCCCATGGGCTTATAACATTCCAAACTTCCAAGTAGGGTTGTAGCTGCTGGTACTAATTATAACACCTGACTTTGTATTACATTTGTAGAAAGTTGGCTACCGTGGGAAAATGATTAATTGTGGATTTGTTTGTATAGTTCCGTGTATATACTGTGTACAAATTAGAAACTCTTATTCATCATATGAACCCTTAAACAGAGGGGTACCCCAGGGGAGTGTACTTGGCACACTCTTATTCTGCATCCATACTATTGGTCTATCGAAAATGCTACAAAGGCATGGCGTGAAGTTTAAACTATTTGCAGATGACACACAATTTTACTTCTCCATAAATGATATACATGACACTGCTGAAACTCTAAACCGAATCCTTGATAGTGTTAGAGAATGGATGACATTTAAACAACGAAAATTAAATGAGAACAAAACTGAATTCATGGTGGTGGGTAAGAGAAACAGCTTGAGAAACTTACGTGATATTCAAATGAACATAAATAATGACTCGGTGCCGATGTCTAGTAAAGTTTGAGATCTAGGTGTATTTCCTGACTGTAACCTGTCTCTAAATGCCCAAATAAATAATGTAATAAAAACTACTGGTTATCATCTAAGAAATATTGCGTTTATAAAAAAGAACCTGGACGAAAATTCTGTAAAGAAACTTGTGATAAACTGTTATTACCAGGATTGACTACTGCAACTCTATCTATTACAATTTACCAAAAGTTCAACTTAAGAAATTACAAAACATAATAAACAGAGGAGCAAGACTGATAAAAGGTGTCCCACCTAGAGAAAGGGTCACTCCTATACTAATCGATTTACACTGGCTGCCGATTAAAGCGAGAATTGAATTTAAGATATGTACAATAACCCACCAAATTATCAGAACCAGGCGTCCAAAATCCTTAGGAGAATTGCTACATATTGCGCAGCTAACAAATCGTGTCGACACGAGAATAGTTACAGATGGCTTCAAACCGTTGGAACCTAGATTTAAGTCTACGTTAGGCTCCTGAGCCTTTATATATGCGACCCCGAGACTATATAATAAGCTCCCACGAAACATTCGAATGATTGAAGACACTAAGGCTTTCAAGAGGAAACTGAAGACTTTCTTATTTCAGGAATCCTTTGACAGTGACGATTCAACAGTAAATGAACAATTCGCGATATGAAACGTTAAATACTCTGAACGAACAAGGTAAAACGACAGTGGAGGTCCTGTAGAGAGTGGGGTTCCCCTGCTGTATGGGACCGGAAAAGCAGCCTTCAAAGTAAAGTATGTAACGTTGGTCTATATATTTAAGGTGTGGAAATCAGGCTCTTTCGCCAGAGATCTTGAGACGGTACATATTATTATTATTATTATTATTATTATTATTATTATTATTATTATTATTACAAGCTATGCTAGTTATAAAAGCAAGATGTTATAAGCTCAAGAGCTCCAACAGGGAAAAATAGCCCAGTGAGGAAAGGAAACAATGATATAAACTATGAAATATGTAATAAACAATCAAAATAAAGTATTTTAAGAAGAGTAAAAACATTCAATTAGATCCTTTACATATAAACTATAAAATCTTAAAAAAAAAAAAAATAAAAAGAGGAAGAGAAGCAAGAGAACTCTAATCAAGACCAGAGAACATTGGTTTGATTTTGGAGTGTCCTTCCCCTAGAAGAGCTGCTTACCATAGCTAAAGAGTCTCTTCTACCCTTATCAAGATAGCCACTGAACAAATAAATTGTAGTGGTTAACCCCTTGAGCGAAGAAGAATTGTTTGGTAATTTCAGTGTTGTCAGATGTATGAGAAGTGAGGAGAATGAAGTAAGAATGGGCCAGACTATTCGGTGTATGTGTAGGCAAAGATAGAATGAGCAGTAACCAGAGAGAATGATCTAATGTAGTAATGTCTGGCCAGTCGTTGTTGTTGCTGTTGTTGTTGTAGTTGTTTCAGATTGCCTAGTCCTTACGGCTAGGCACGGGCCTTTGCACACTTGCAGCCCGTAGGTGTTTGGTTGGGTTTTTAGATTTGTAGGTGATTTGGGACATGGGATAGTAAGCAACTTTTATTTGTAGGTGGTTTGGGATAGGATATGGGACAAGGATAATCAGCAACTTTCATTCATTGTCGATTGACTTTCCATTTTTAAAGGCTCTCCAGCCTCTTTTAGGTCAAAGGGAAAGAAAGAAGGTGACGAAGGGGAGGAGGCATCCTCCCCAAAAGACCACTGGCTCCAGTCGTTCAGTTGGAAAGAAAGAGATATAGCAGTAGTAGAAGGACTTAGAAATGAGTGGGGAAAAGTTTACTTAGAGATATTGGTATAGAAGGAGTAAAAATCTTCCTTAGTAGTTTGAGCTTAAGCTTTTAGGATGAGCAATAGTATGAAGTTTCAGCTCGAGTAGAAGAGAACTGAAAAGGAGAAATTGGTTAGCAGATATGAGTGGGAGGAAAGGTTGGAATAAACATTCATGTATCTGAGAATACTAAAACAAAAAATAAAGATAAAATTTTCATTATATGTTACAATCATTGAGACGTCTACGTGCTTAAAAATTTAATGTTTAGTTTGGATTGAGTCCTGAACTTTTTTAAAGAGAGAAGAGAAATTGCAAGTGAAAGAAGAGCTAAAAATAGGCTAAGCAGAGAATTTCAGAGTTCGGTTACTGTGGTTTCAAACTGGTACTGGTTATTACGTTATTTGGGGTGAAGGTAGCTGCGGAGAAAAGTTGAGAATGTATCAACATTAGTAATTTTGTATTTTACGATTGCTGTCGCCTTTATAGGAATGTTGAGGATGAAATCCCGTCTTAGTTGGCTTGTTTCTGGACAAAGCAACAGGTGGTGTTGCAGAGGTTCATCTGTCAGTTGCTGACAGTTGTTGCACGGTTTTTCAGGTTTCTGTTGTGCTGCTGCCTCCTCGTCGCTATCGATGATGGTTTGCTAGTCGCACAGATACCCCAGTCACAGTCTGCAAATAACTGAAACTTGTTGAGGAATATTTCTTGCAAGAGGATGCAGGATTAAGTTAGTTGCTTCGATGTACCATCATGCTGATCTGTATCCATCAAGGAAGGCTCGCCTGACTTCACTTGTTTTTTGCATGGTGCAAAAGGCTGTCATTTAATTCTTGATGATTATCAGTGAAGGTTGAAGTGTGATACTGATTGTCTGGCACATCAGGGCTGACTTTGTCAGGCGATCGGTCTTGTCATTGCCAGTGATTCCAGTATGACTTGGAATCTAATTAAGGACGATCTGCCTGTTGTTGCTTTAATGAGTTAAGGCTAAATATTGTATTGCTGTGATTAGGTAGATGTTTTCAGTGGGCTGATTATTGCTGAGATCCAGAATGGCTCTTCTTAAATCCCTGTGGAGTATTGTATTTCTTCCAGGTAGACTAGCCGAGTGTTCTAGGGCTTTGGCAATCGCCACTAGCTCGGTTTTTAGGGTGGAGGCATGGTTGGAAAGCATCTAGTTTTCTCTGTAGCCTTATGGGGAAACGTCTGCTGCTGCTGCTGCAGGCATTTCTCGGTCAAGTGATCCATCAGTATAGTAGAGATTGGGGGCAGAGGTGCTGTTGATGCTGTTGATTACATTTTCGGCTGAAGCTGTAAGTTGTTCTGACGTGCAGAGGGCTTTGCTTGCTGATGGGAGGATGGTGAAGTTGTACTGAAAGGGGTCTGGGGACAATGTGGCAGGAGCGATGTAGCCATCGTTCTTTTGTTGCCCCTTCATCTTGAAGGCTTCATTCTGCATTTGCATTCATCTAAGTCAAAGGACCCAATTAACGATAGCGATAGTATCTCAACGGGTGGCTGGTGCCCTTTTTCTTTCCGTCCGTATTGATTGTTTTAACGAATGGCCTCACAGGCCTCACCATCTGGCTGCAAAGCTTATTGAAAACATTCCTGCCCAGCATTCTGCTGGACTGGTGTTCGGGTTGCACAAAATCTCAATAGTTTTTAAATGTTTGCAACGTCACCATTCTTATGAGCTAAGGGAGGGGATAGGTGTTTGGGGTACCCTGTAGGTCTACTTACCTGAGTCATCTGCAGCCATTGTCTGGCCCTGTTTGGTCCTAACTTGGGAGGAGAGGGGACTTGGGCTGATCATATGGATATATGGTGAGTCTCTAGGGCATTGTCCTGCTGCCTAGGTCATTATCAGTGTCACGATCCCTTGCTCTGTCATTTGTGAGCCACCTTTAAATTCTCACTAGAGTAGAATCACCCCTCTTGATTGGAAATTGGGAATACCGTTTTTTTTTTTTTTTTTTTTTTTTCCCTGATGGTAATGCAATTTGCTCTCGTCATCCTGGGACAGACAGGAAATTGAACTCAAGATTTTTTTTTTTTAACCTTTCAAGTAAAAGTACATATTGTTGCGTTACTACTGAATATTACAAAACTTATGACTTTATTATGAACGGTATATTTCACATTGTTAAACCTTTCCATTGTGAAGACATGCATATTCGATCCAAGAGAGGGAAGAATCTCTCTCTCTCTCTCTCTCTCTCTCTCTCTCTCTCTCTCTCTCTCTCTCTCTCAAGATTTAACCCCATTCACAGATTTTTTCAAAAAAGGTTTTCTATTTGGTTATTATTTAGCCTAGTCACGATTAATCCATTTTTATTTACTATTCGTGCTTTACTGAATTAAAGGCACAAATAAACAGTGGCTCTTCTTGAGAGTGCGAGAGAGGAGAATTAGTCCCATTCCCCTGAGCAATTTAATCACCTAACAACGAGTTTCTTTTTTAATAGAAAATGCGTTATAGTTCTGAGTCTGGTTTTCAACGTTGTTGTTTTGTATTGGCGGTGTTACAATTTGAAACAAATGAAGAAATTGTCATCTTATTTCTTATGTAATTCTTAGAATAATATGCACAAGTATACATATACTAGGGTACGCGATCTGTCAAAAATGACAGCTGAATGTTTAAATGGTATGCACGCATCCTCCCCCCCTCTAACCAGGGTATGACTACTATCTCTCTCCTTCCTACCCGAGAGACAGGTAGAGCTGAGTGTGACCGTGTATACATATATGTATATATATATATATATATATATATATATATATATATATATATATATATATATATATGTATATATATATATATGTATATTATATATATATATATATATATATATATATATATATTTATATATATATATATATATATATATATATATATATATATATATAATGTGTGTGTGTGCTATAACTGGTCATATATTAATTGCTCATCAATTATTGAACATGGAGACCTCCATCGCCACCAACAGTATTCCTATCGTACTTCGAACGTACTCAATTATGATAGTGAAAAACGTGCTACCGTTTGTTTTACTCACAAAGCATGACCCAAGAATCTTCGCTTCTTTAGAAGTTAGATGTGACGACGCAAAGGAACACTTAATCCAATCGTCACTTCAGCTAAGGAGCTTAAGAGATTTGTATTGGTCATACTGAGTTTCAACTAAGACACGAAAAGGAGCGTACTTCTGTCACGATGAATAACCTAAAGTGCTTTTTAACATCCACGAAGTGACTCACTCACTAAGGCTCCAGTGTAGACAACGTGATGTTACATCGAAAGAAACCCAATGCTTATTCTTAAAGGAAATGTTTCTGTAATGAGGTAGTACAAGGAACTCCCAGATTTCTTGTGTTGCGTGCTACGTTTTGTACGTTTAATGTTGACGAAAGTTATCCAGTTCAAAGGTCGACAGTAAAAGTTTTTCAGTTTTAAGGTTGACAAAAAATGAAAGTTTTCTAGTTTTAAGGTCGACAAAAGAAGTTTTCAGTTGAAGGTGATGAAAAATGTTTCATCTTTAAGGTTGGTCAAAGAAGTTTTCCACGTTAAGTTTTCCAGTTTTAAGATCGTCCAAAAAGGTTTCTAGTTTTAATTCGACGAAAGAAGCTTTCAGCTGAAGGTTATAAAAAGTTTCGGTTTTAAGGTCGGCTAAAGAATTTTTCCAATTTTAAGATCGTCAAAGGAAGTTTTCCAGGTTTAAGATAGTCAAAAGAAATTTTCCAGTTTAAAGGTTTACGGGAAGTTTTCAGTTTTAAGATTTCCACAAGACATTTTGAAGTTTCAAGGTTGGCAAAAGAAGTTTTGTAGTTTTAAAGTCGACAAAATAAATTTTTTGTTTTAAGGTCGACAAAGAGTTTCAAGTATTCAGGTCAACAAAAGAAGTTTTCAGTTGAAGGTCATAAAAAAAGTTTCAGTTTCAGTTTTAAGGTAAAAGAAGTTTCCGTTTCAGTTTTAAGGTAAAAGAAGTTTCCTACTTTAGGGTTATAAAAGTTTTCCAGTTTTAAGCTCGTCAAAAGAAGTTTTCTAGGTATAGGCTTGCGAAAAGAAGTATTCAAGTATTAATGTTGACAAGAAGTTTTCCAGTTTTAAGGTTGACGAGAAGTTTTCCAGTTTCAAGGTCAACAAAAGAAGTTTTTCAGTTTCAAAGTTGGCAAAAGAATTTTATCGTTTTAAGGTCGAGAAAAAGAGTTTAAAGTTTTCCAATATTAGGGTTGCAATTAGACGTTTTCAGTTTTAAGTTCGACAAAAGAAGTTTTCAGGTTTAAGATTGACAAAAGAGGTTTTCAGTTTTAAGATTGACAAAACAATCTTGCAGCTTTAAGGTCGACAAAAGAAGTTTTTGAGTTTTCAGGTCAACAAGAAGTTTAACAGTTTTATGGTAGACAAAAGAAGTTTTCCAGTTTTAATGCTGACAAAAATTTTTCAGTTGTAAATCTTCTTTTGTCGACACAAAAGAAGATTTCCATTTTTAAGACCGACAAAGAGTTCCAGTTTCAAGGTCGACAAAAAAGGTTTTCCATTATTATGAGGCAGACAAAATTTTTCGGGTTTTAGGTTCACGAAAGAAGTTTTCAGTTTTAAGGTCATCAAAAAGATGTTTTCCAATTGTAAGTTTGACAAAAAAGATTTCAGTTTTAAGTTTGACAAAAGAAATTTTCCAGTTTTAAAGTCGACAAACAAGTGATCAAATTTTAAAGTCTTCAAAAGAAGTTTTCCAGTCTTTTGTTTCAAGGTCGACAAAAGAACTTTTCCACTCTAAAGGTCATTAAGAGAAGTTTTTTTTTACTTTTAAGGTCGTCAAAAGAAGTTTTCCTACTGTAAGGTTACCAAAAGAAGTTTTCTAGTTGCAATGTTGATAAAAGAAGTTTTCCCTTTTAAGGATGAGAAAATATGTTTTCCAGTCATAACCCATTGAGTGGCATATCTATTTTTTCAATAATTTCAGTCAGAATCCATAGAATTGGTGTCAGTGAATATGAAAATTATAACATTTTGTTATTTAAACAATAATTAAATAACTTATAGACATTTTTCTAAAAATTTGCAAATGGGGATCATGGTACAAAATGTGTATAGAAGGCTTCATCTATCTTGATTCACTTATTGAAGAACATGATTTACAATTATGCCAACGAGAGTATGAAATGTTTATTCCTTTCAAAATAAGAAAAGTAGACGATTTTATTTTTAACTGCTAGATATCCCTTATTGATACCATTCAGGAAAACAGTTTACATTGAGTTCAGCATCATATTACTGCACTGTTTTCTAACGTTCACTTTGCAGACAGCACATTTCCTCTATTTCCATATCTCAGTTCGTTCGAAATGATGCACTGTGTTGCTTTTTCGGATCTCTTAAGGAGCACGCTTCTTGGATTGCTTGCTGAGTGGTGGTCGACCAGATCTCTTTGAGCTTGAAAAATATCTTACCTAGGAAGTATACTGCTCCTCTCAATTAGGACTTGTGCATAGCACAGTGAAGAAAGATGGGGAACTCAAGAAATGATAATAGGGAGGTTTAAGGTTCTAGCTGGGTCCCCTTGCCCAGTATAACAAATCGAGGGGTGGTGCCCAGTGTCCAGTTCTCTTGACTGTTTACCTTTTGCCAAGATTTCTTGGTATTCCACCGTTTTGAACGTGTAGTGAACGTTGGAGTGTGGTCGCCATTCAGACCATAGGTAGTCTGCGTGCTCTACTTGGGCTCAGTCTGCAAGCCACTACAATGTCATATTATAGGTGGAAATGGGAAAGTACCATGTCCTACCCCGTACTTTTATCCAATAGTTACTGATCACCCAGTCCATTTTATCAACTCCACTCACATTGGTGTTGTATCCAGCTATGCCTTTTAGTTGTTCCACTATAACTTGCATTATTTTCTGTTTGCTCCACCTTTTCACCCTCTTAGCAGGCTATGATCCTCAATAGTTATACAGTAGCTTCACGTTATTGTTATCTCTCCACATGGTTGCAATAATATTATTTTTGTCAAACCTATAATCATAAAATCCTCACTCTTGCTTTTTCAATGATTCATCAGTTTGTAGAGGGCAATTAATGATTCGAACAGTACCTGGAGCCGATTTTTTATTCTGTCAAGATCTTCATGAGTTGGAAGCTTGTACAATAATGTCTATTTACTTCTGACTACTATTCTTATTTTCCTTTATAAAGGTCAAAGTTGAAACAGTAGCCTGTATAAGAAGAAAAATTGCCCAGTTTTTATAACCGAAGCCAATGTGTTTTCCTCTTATAAATTGTTTCATAAAGTGGTGACCATATAACAGGATAATTTGTTCATCAATGCTCAGCATTTTAGAAAATATTCCAAACTTTGAAAACTTTTCATTCTTGAGCGTAACAATATGAGCAATTTTGAACGATCTGGGGGGGGGGGGGGGGGGGGGGGGGGCGCTCGTTACTGCCCAAGGTCGAGTTGTCATTGAAGTGAAGATACACTTTTATCTCAAGGTACATATTCTTGCTAAAACATTATCCGACATATCAGTCATCTACATCTTCATCTTTACGCCAAATCAGTTTTTCTTGAGTCAGTCTCCTATAGCCAGTGTACAATAGGACTTCTATTAGTTAACGCAGAATATTATCAGAAAACAGAAATTTGTGTCGATTTTTTTCTTTTCACTGGCATAGATCACAGTTAGCTGCACACTGTGTTTCGTGATATTTTCATCAAATAATGCTTGAAACACTTAAGTGGAGTATTATCTTGAAATTCAATTTCTATATCACTCTCATTTATTTCAGTTTCCTCTTCCTTGTCACCATAAATATCTCCACTTTTTTTTTTTTTTTTTATCCAGGTAGAGTCTAATTTTCTGTTCTTTCTGTTTGCAGCACCAGTAGATATTGGTAGAGCTTCCTCACCTGCTTCTTCATTAGCATGATGTATTTTCATATGACCTGGTATTTCAGTAACAGTCTGCTCAAACAATTTATCTTCATCAATATCTTCTTCATCAGAAATAAAATCAATTTTATCTTGAGGTAATGCAACAATATCAGTATAACCATTTTCATCATCAAATTCTTCGTGAAAGCCAGAATAATTCACCAACAATTCAATTTCTTCAAGAGTTAAATGTTTTTCTTGGTCATTCTGGAAGGGAAGAAAATCAGAAAAGTATGGCACAACCCCTCTTCATGCCTAATGACATAAGATATAAGTATGTAACCTATTTAGATCTGAAAGAAGTATTACTATTCACTAGCAGGGGATGCCAGATATCGCGAGAAATTATATTTAGGATGAGATAGTTAGATTTTGTAACAAAATATCTACAATTTGCTAATAACCAGTAATTAGCTAATTGCTAGTTCATTTTAATAATCTTTTGTATTGGGGATCATGATGAAACAAATATTACGACAAAAGCACTAGTGCATATGAGGTGTACTCTATTTGTTACAGAAGAAAAACAAATATTCTATTAGACTATCTTTGGTTTTTCCTGTCAAACATAGGTGGCAGTTCGAAAATATGTATTTGAAATTTTCCGACTGCTTCTCGTCCCAGTAGCCTCCAGTAAAGTAGAAAATTTTAACTTTTTACCCTTTTAGGATGCAGCTGCAAAACATTAGTAATATGAGTGAGAATGTCATTGTTTACTCTATATTTACCAATAAAATTTGAAACATCAGGACATGCAGCAATTAAATAATTAGGCAATTTTGTATGTGATGTGTTAAGGTCGTACAAAGAAGTTATTCCAGTCTTACAGTCGACAAAAGAAGTTTTCCAGTTTCAAGGTCACCTAAAGAAGTTTTCAAATTTCAAAATCGACATAAGAAGTTTTCAAGTTTTAAAGTCGACAAAAGTTTTTCCAGTCTGAAGGTCGACAAAAGTATTTTTCTAGTTTTGGGGTCGAAAAAAAAAAATTCTAGTTTTAAGGTCGATAAAATAAGTTTCCCAGTTTGAAGCTGGACTAAAGGAGTTTTCCTCTTTTAAGGTAGACGAAAGAAGTTTTCCTGTTTTAAGTTCAACCAAAGAAATCGACTAAAAGGGAATTGTTGGTTTGAGGCGTGTTGATCTTGTCATGGAAATGTAGCCGAGCGAATAGAAATGAACTCGTCTAAGTTTTTGTGTATGACAAAAATCATCATTAAGTTTGATATTCTCTTTATTTTGTCTTTGGTGTTGACACATTATTTATGTAAAATATGTTTATTCCGCAGCCGTGTACTTACTCGGAATATCCTACTAGGAGATCTGGGGCGTCAGTACCGTACCGACCAGAACTTTTTGTTAGGCCTCCCAGTTCTCCCCCCATACCGTACATCTGGCAGGACCCACAAACCCTACTGGGGACATGAGAATACTCAGCCAGTCCGGGTCAAGGGCAGGCATAATCACCAGTATGAATCTGGTTGACCTACGGTAAGATCATTCGTCTTTCATCCCATATCTGACCTGTGTTTCCTTTGGGTTCCCTTCGGAGTTTCCTTCTCACATAGTGTTTGTGATTGTCTTTCTTGCTTTCCATTCAGCATGGAATCCAAGCGTGTGAAACGTCGTTGCCCAGGTGTTAGTGATAAGTCCTATGGGACTTTGCTGTCACATGTGGTGTTTGATCCTCACTCTTTGTGCTCTTCATGTCAGGGTGCAACGTGTGGCCCGACTGGCTGTGGACTCTTGTGGCTACAAAGAAGAAAAGGAAGTCCGAGAAAGATTGCTCTCCTTCGAAGGGAAGTAGGGGTTTTTTGGTCATGATCAGGGCTTCATCGGAGAGGAGCCCTCCCGTCCCTTCTGTTTCCCTGTTTCGTCCAGAGGAACGTCCGTTTCTCCTTCGACGGGAGGAGCTACATTGGTCTCGCAGCCTTTGGCCTCCTAAAAGCCGTTTGTTTAAGAGAGTTTAGTTACTGTTTGGACCCATTTGGGCCCTAGAGGTTCGCTTTCGATCGAAGTTTTGACCAAGCTGGCTGCTGCCGCATGTTCTTCCTCATTCTCAGAGCCCGTGACAGACTACCTGCTTGTGACCGCTACCTGGTGGGCGCTCTCTCTGGGTCACGTGGGTGCTCAGGCCATCTCGCAGGCGGCCTCGCTGGACTAGTAGAACTCCCCGCCGCCTGGATTGCTTCAACGGGCCACTTGGGAATCCAAGGTGTCTTGCAGGTGACCTCGCTGGACCTTGTAGGCCTCCCAGCTGCCTCATCTGCCTCAATGGACCACGTGGGTGCCCAAACCGTCTTGCGGGTGGCCTCGCTAGGCCACGTGGGCCCTCCAGCTTCCTCTTCTGCCTTGACGGGCCACGTGGATGGTCCATCTGCCTTCGGTTTTCCTTCGTTAGCCCCTCCATCATCATTTTCGCTTCAGGAGTGTTTCTTCAGTTCCTCGGGTCAGCAGCTGGACTCCTGTACAGGCATCCCTGTCATGCCCTTCAGGCTCCTCACAGGGATCCTCAGCCATTTAGGTCTGTGCTTGGCCAGCAAGTGTCGTCATTTAGTGTAGGAAGGCCCGCCAAAAGTAGTTCCAGCCTAGAGGTCAGGGGACCTCTTTTCTCCTCATCGGGACAGGATGGAGGACCATGGCAGGAAGAGACATAGGTCCAGGTCACATTCCATAGAGTTTTTCTCACCTTTCAAGGTCCATTGTGCCAAGACCAGTTGCAGGGACAGGAGTCGCCGTAGATCATCCCTGAGATACACCCGCAGGAGCAGTTTGCCTTATCATAGAAGCAAGCGCCGATGGACCAGAACCTCCACCATGCAGTCTGCCCCCCACTGTACCCATGGGACCCGCAGGACCTTTCCTGTACATGATGGTCGGATCCAGGTTGCCTTGGAGAGGACCACCCATGCCTCTCCTCCTCACTCCAGAGTAGATGTACCCTCAGGGCTGAACAACGACCCTTGTATCAATATTTGGTCCTGGAGCTCCAGCGGGGATCGTTGTTCGTCATAATTGAGGCCCTTCTGTCATCGCCGTAGTGATTCATTACAGATTGTTGAAATTGACTTCTGATTGACTTTATCAGATACAGTTAGGTTTGAAGACAAGATTGGAAAGTAGCAACGTTAATTTTATTATATATTTCACAGGCAAATTCACAGAACTGTATTAGCCTGAATTTTTTTGTGACATATGCTCATACCAAAGTAAAAAAGATTGCATATAAAATAGCTCTGTTGTCCTATTTTGAATCTCTACTATCTGTCTTATATGGAGTTGAACAGGTATTCTGTTTAATATTTCTCTCTGATAAATCCAGCAAACTTTTAAAACTGGATAAGAGGCTGATCTGTTATCCCAAGATCCCAGGGTCTCCCTATTTCACATTTTGAAGTCTCTGCAGAAGGCTGTGAACATCAATGTCCTTACAGTTATCATGAAAGGACTCTTGAGATCTCACTTCCTCGTCAAACTTGTATTCTCTTGCTAATCTGTAAGAGTTGTGAAGGATGAAAGCTGAATCACCATTTTTAAAGTACTGTACCAATCGTGTGTCACACGATTGTACATAGTTCATTTTGTTAATATATTATGCTTGTATCTTCGCTCTTCCCTAGCACTAAAACGAACCTGAATAAACATGCCCGTTTTTCTCACTGGTAACGGTGTTGGTTTTGAACATGAAATTTCCTGTTGCATTGAGCTTTTGTATACAAAGAAGAGTGTTCTATAATAAACTCACTCAGTTGCTTTCATCCTGTCTTTGAGTCACAACCTTCTCTTGGCCCGTCACATTGGTGACCCTGGAAGTCGACTCACTCCTCCCGCCTTCCATCCCCCCTCGCCCCTCCGTCGTTGGTACTCTGGCGGACTCTACGTAAGTTAATGCTGCGGCTCCCCCATGAAACTTTCATCATTCGCCAGCAAAGAGGCGTTTGCTTGGTTTCAGCGCGCAGAAGTCCAGTTTCGCATCAAAAGCGTGACTCGCTCAACCACCAAAGCAGATTATGTTCTCGCGGCGATACCCAAGGACACCTTCCCGGAAATATCCGACTGACTTTGTGAACAAGGAGACACCCCAATAGCGTATAACGCCCTCAAAACATACCTTCTGCAGCAGTACTCGCCGTCGCCAGCCGCCCGTATAACAAAGCTTTTTCAGCTCTCGCAACAACCGTTGGGGGACCAAAGGGCTTCGCTCACCCTCAGGGAAATGATCAGTATCGCTCGCCTGCAACCTGCCGCAGATGGCTCTCCTCGTGAGGTGAACCTACTTTGTTTACCTGGACCAAAGCCAAAGCCACTTCAGGACCTCCATCAACGCCTTCACCCCTGACGAAGAGGATGCCTATTCAACGTCAACCGAAGCTGAAGTGAATGCCGTAGGACATTCACGCCTACCTAGTGATGTGCCGAAGCGGCGACAAAGCCATCAAACACCCACCACTCGCTCGTGCCCCAACCAGCGACTTCTAGAGCCACTTACTACCTCCCATCCACGGCAGTTTTGCTACTACCACTGTGGAGGATTAATTTTTGTTTTATTTTTTGTTTATTTTCTTTTGCCAAATCCAGAGAGAGAGAGAGAGAGAGAGAGAGAGAGAGAGAGAGAGAGAGAGAGAGAGAGAGAGAGAGAGAGAGAGATTGTGTTAGCGAGCGAAAGTAGTTAGTGTATCGATGGTTTGTTGTGAGAAAGACTGTTAGTATAAATAAGATTGTTTGTTTATGATTTTAGCTAGGTTACGACAGTGGTGAATGTTTAGGAGAGAATGCTTTTTTTGATTGACTGCGACTTGAAGCAGTTGTGTGATTGAATGCTGGATTATATCTATTATTCTTCTTACCAGCATGGAAGAGTTTTGATTATTTTGACAGTAAGTAAAGTTTTGTTTATCTTTGCTTGTCGTGATTGTGAATAATAGGAACTATTTATTATTTATCTTTTATTATAGTGCGATAGTTTAGTTAGCTAGGAGTGTTTGTAAGTGTTTTGTTTTTTTATTTTAAGGCCGTGATTCCTCCTTGGAATTACTTATTCCTTTTAAGAACAACATTTTGTTTTGACTGAAGATAGTGTTGATGGCCTGGATTGTTATAAAGGATTTCTATTTGACTGCTCTTTGAAACGAGACCTATTGATCACCGGACTTTGAATTTCTTTTTGACCTGGTTAATACGTATGATGATGATGAATATGATGATGATGATGATTATGATTACGCTCAAGGCTTAAATCAATGAATACATTTTGTATTGACCGAGTGTCAGTGTTGCCATAGTGTGGCGTTGCAACCAAGTTGTTGTGTTGGGCTTGAAAGGACTGTTGGCCCTAGTGTGGACGAAGGTGTCCACACACCTATATTATATGTTAAAAGTGTTTTTTTTTTTTTTTTTTTTTTTTTTGTTAGTTTTAAGTTATTGTGATTTATTTTGAGATTTTGACTGCAGTTTATTTTAGTATTAAGTGATTATTATAGTTATAAGTGTGGTTGCTGGTGTTTCCCATTAAATATTCTAAAATATAAGGAAATATAGTTTTAAGGTTATGTTTAGTTTTTTTTACCTTTTGTTAAAGAGTCTGGTTTAGATAACGTAAGGGGAAAGTTTGTTTTGTTGAGACAATTGTCAGTAGGTGTGATTCAGGGTGTGGGGCTTGTTTTTTAAACATCCCGCCACACCACTTCAGATTCGGGGCAACCGCGAAGAAATGTGCCAAGGATTGTCAGTGGCCAAAAAACCTGTAAGTAGGCCATCGCTTGTGGCGGTGGCCTCCCATGTTTCTAATCTTTTCTTTTACATGATACAGGAATGGGCGTGCGATTTTTGGCAGACACGGGTGCTTGTCGTTCTCTTTTTCCAAGGGAACTCTTCAGAACACGACGTAGTCTGTCTACGTCTGCCGACGTCCGCTTGGTAGCTGCCAATGGATCTGCGATACTCACCTACGGTTACGAGAACCTCACATTATCGTTTGGAAACGGTAAATTTAATTGGAAGTTTCTCGTTGCTGACGTCACATTGCCAATCCTCGGTGCGGATTTCCTCTCTCAGTTCCACTTTCTGGTCAATGTCGCCCACCGACGATTGGTCAACGCAAACTCGTACTTGTCGACACCTCTTCAACCCGCCCCCTCCAACCTCGCTCTCCACATCAGCGCACCCACGGATGCTTATGCCCACCTCTTCAGGTCGTACCCGGAAGTTTTCCATCCAGAACTTCGCCAAACGCCCACGGCTCTTGCCAAGCACGGTATTTATCACCATATCAAGACGACGGGACCACCAGTCTTCGCAAAATTCAGACGTCTGGCACCGGAACCATTGTCAGGGGCCAAACAGACGTTCGCCGAAATGGAAGAAATGGGCCTTTGCCAAAAGGCCTCCAGCCCCTGGTCGTCACCCTTACACATTGTTCTGAAGAAAGACGGCTCCCTCCGTCCGTGCGGGGATTACAGGCGCCTCAACATGCAAACAGAACCAGATCACTACCCCCTCCCAAACATTGCCGACGTGACCTCCTACCTGCACAAAGCGAAGGTTTTCTCTACGCTCGACCTCCTGAAGGGGTATCATCAGGTGCTTATGAACCCAGAAGACATCCCCAAGACCGCGATCACCACACCGTTTGGTACATGCACCTTCAATTACTCCTGTTTTGTCCTTCGTAATGCTGGGGCCACGTTTCAATGTCTCATGGATGGCATCTTAGGGGGACCTCCCTTTCTGTGTATGTTATGTGCACGCCTTCACTCAACAGTCTGACGCCTGGTCCGCCCGTCAACGCCGACATCTCTCCGCCGTGGTTGAATACAATTGCACCCTTCAATACATCCCTGGGAAAACGAATCCTGTTGCCGATGACCTGTCAAGAAACACATTGGCTGCCGTTCAACTGGGATTAGATTACAACGCCCTGGCTGAAACCCGACAGGATCCAGAGTATCAAGTACGTAGGACATCCTGCACGTCTCTCTGTTGGGAAGGTTTCCCCTTTGAAGACTCCAACACCATCCTCCTTTGTGACATCAGTACTGGTAGACCGCAACATTGGATTCCTGCTCCCGTGTGCCGGCAGGTGTTTGATTTCATTCACGGCCTTTCACATCCCTCGTGCCGTTCTACTGCACAGCTGCTGAAGACGAAGTTGATTTGGCACGGCATTTCTAAGGATGCTAAGGATTGGGTCCGCGCCTGTACTTCTTGCCAAACTTCCAAAGTACATCGACACACGGATTCAGGAGTGGGCACTTTTCCTCAACCTCAGTGACGTTTCGCACACATTCACGTCGACGTTGTAGGCCCCCTACCCACATCACAAGGACATCGTTACCTGTTTAGCGTCATTGACCACTCCACTCATTGGCCTGAAGCCATTCCCATGGAAACTGCAACGTCCGCCTCATGTACATCTGCCTTACTCTGAGGATGGATTGCAAGATTTGGTATCCCTGAGCATATTACTTCTGACAGGGGTACCACTTTCACCTCTCAATTGTGGACGTCATTAGCTAATCTCCTAGGCACCACCCTACATCCGACAACGGGCTACAACCCCGCTGCCAATGGAATGGTTGAACGTTTTCATCGCACCCTCAAAGCAACTTTGCTGTTCCGCTGCAAGGATTGCAACTGGTTTACTCAGCTTCCCTGGGTCCTCCTGGGACTAAGGACCACTCCTAAAGACGCCCTCGACGTCTCGGCAGCCGAAATAGTGTATGGCGACCCGTTGGTCGTCCTTGGCGAATTTTTTTCTTCTTCAACCTCTTCCTACGATCTCCAGCGCATATGTCACGTGTGGGAAAATTTATTCCATGCCGCCAGACTTACAAGCCCCCAGCGAAGCATCACACTCTGCAACGCACGTCTTCCTGCTCAACGACACTAGCAAGCCACCGCTAACGCCCCCTTACACGGGCCCTTTCCTTGTGATCTGACGCAGTCTAAAAGCATTCCTACTAAACATTCGTGGCAAAGAAGACTGGGTCTCCATTTATCGTCTAAAACCTGCTTATCTCTTGCCAGATGACCCGCCTACAGTTCGCCTTTCTAGATCAGGGCGCCCTATTTAACATGTACAGTATTTCATTTTTAGGGGCGAGCCATGTATCAACCTTTTGTCACACGATCGTACATAGTTCATTTTGTGTTATACTTTTATCTTCGCTCTTCCCTCGCACTAAAAAGAACCTAAATAAACATGCCCGTTTTTCTCACCGGTGACGGTGTCGGTTTTGAACATGAAATTTTCTGTTGCATTGAGCTTTTGTATATAAAGGAGAGTGTTCTATGATAAACTCACTCAGTTGCTTTCATCCTGTGTTTGAGTCACAACCTTCTCTCGGCCCGTCACAGTACTCTAAATAAAGCCATTACAATGCCCCCTTCACCATAGAGAGGAATAATGCCATCAATGCGCCGGAAGCAGGAGCACTGTAGGCAT
Organism: Palaemon carinicauda; assembly: GCF_036898095.1. Taxonomy (NCBI): domain Eukaryota; kingdom Metazoa; phylum Arthropoda; class Malacostraca; order Decapoda; family Palaemonidae; genus Palaemon; species Palaemon carinicauda. Next base: position 10,163,850 of record NC_090759.1, on the reverse strand, counting down.
TACTTGTATGTCTTTGCATTGTCATTTTGACCCCTATCTTTACCTAGATTTTCACCCTCTACTATACTTTAGTTTCTATTTCATTTCCTCCATCTGGCTGTCCATTCATTTGACTTCCTTTCATACAGCAACCGCTGGAGTTTCCTCCAGTTTCACGAAGCTATTGAACGGCCTCCAAGGCCCCGGTGCTTGACTCTAATGCCTCCTGGAAAAGCCCAAAAATTTCCACATATTTTGTCATGAGGTTTAGGTCAGTAGTCTAGGTTTCAGATGTTCAGATATTCTCATTTTGGGAATTGTATTATGTACAGATTGGTCAGAAACTGTCCTAGGATACTGCAGTCTTCATACGCAGTATTTGTAAGTAATTTTTAGATTGGGTCATAATTATCATTATTATTATTATTATTATTATTATTATTATGATTATTATTATTATTATTATTGTTGTTGTTGTTGTTGTTGTTGTTGTTGTTGTTATTACTACTAGCTAAGCTACAACCCTAGTTTGAAAAGCAAAATGCTATAAGACCAAGGGCTCCAACAGGAAGGAAATAGCCCAGAGAGATAAGGAAATAAGGAAATCACTTGCGTTAGTGATACATATTCATAACAGCATATGTCAACAAGAATACTGTATACCTTGGAGAGAGAGAGAGAGAGAGAGAGAGAGAGAGAGAGAGAGAGAGAGAGAGAGATTATATGTCTTCATGAACAACCAGTTTATTAATGTCTTTACATAAAAGAAAAGAGAGGTTTTGATGAAAAGTAAAATAATAGATTAAATAAATATCAAAATTCATATCTTAATTTTCTCCAAAGTAACATTTCTAAGTGACGAGAAATCTTCATAGAGTTAAATTGCCACATGAACAAATATTCTTTGTCAATTTTCGTATATGAAAAATATATATATTTTGGAATTCGACGATCATCTCTATTAAAGCTATAACATTTCTGAGAGAGATAATCAAGCTTCAGTAGATTGTTTGATGTAATATTTATAATGCAACAAAAACATGGAAAGATGAATGTAGTATGTTTCAATCTCCAAGCTATATTTGTCCTTATAATAAGGAGCAATAAGGTTGCTTTCTTATGTGTGTTTGAAGTGGCATATGCCTTTATAACAAATTAAAGCATCTTGTCTTTACTTTAAACCTTATCTGCTTCTTGCAAATGGCAGTCCCCCAACCTCTCTCTCTCTCTCTCTCTCTCTCTCTCTCTCTCTCTCTCTCTCTCTCTCTCTCTCTCTCTCTCTCTCTCTCTCTCTCTCTATTTTCAACACCTGAAATTCAACGACTCATATTCTACTAATACCTATTGTGGAAGAATAAAAAGAAAGTGTTCAATTAAAGTTCTAAATTTAAGAGTTATTACAAAACTCCAAAATATTACTTGTTCTGTACTCATCACCCAATGGCATGAGTCTGAAGCTGTAACAGTTCGCTTCTCCTGTTGAAAGAGAAAAGACAAGATTATTCTTCCTAATGAGTCACTTTAGATACTACAAGTCATGTTACTCTTCTTTTTTAAACTTAGTGTTTTCGGTTGAGCCTTTGTTTACTCATGTTCCCTGTAACATATACTGTAAAGGACTGTACTTTCGTGCTCTCTGATGTCATTTGTGGGCAGACCTCTGTAGATTGGTGGAAGTGTTGGAGACTCGTATTGTATCAAGCACTGATACCAAGTACTTGGTCATGCATCTTTATAGAAATAAATATTTATATTTTTCAATAGTAAAATAATCTGATATAATTCATAAAAAGACAGCACTATACTCTAAGCATAACTTAAGTGGCTTCATTAAATAAAAGTAATTAGGTTGTGGTTTTAGTCAATGAATCCTTTATGGATTTAGTCAGTCTATGGACAGCGAATGTGACAGAATGGCTCCCAGTCACAGGCATAGCGGGGTGCTAAGAATCTCCTGGTCTGGAAGACCCAGGCCTATGTTGCTGAGGACTATGAAGCCTGAAGTAGGAGATGATGAATGGAAAATTATTCGAATTAAAAGCTCGAGATAAAGACGACTGGCAAAATGTAACCGAGACCGTTTGCGTCAATAGGCGTAGGAGGAGAAGATGATGATGAGGAGGAGGAGCTTGTGGTTATTCTAACATGTGATTTTCATTCCAAGATGAGAGGTTTTGTACTGGTAATCATCATAGCTAAAGTGATGAGTGACGTCTGGTTCGGGACTGCTATGAAGGATTTAGTTCTCTGTTGTAACGTGTAATGTTAAACTTGCTCAATGATTTGCTTTACCCTCTTCCTTTTAACAAATCCCAAACTGCTTTCAATCTGCATTTCTCCGTGTAAGGGATCAAACATCACGGCAATGGGATCTTTTTAATCCAATTAGATGTGTCAAAAAGTGGTTAGTCAAAATCTAATTCAGATGGTTTTCCAGGATTCAGGTATTCTTTAATACATTTCCTTACATGGATCATGAACATTTGAGTTTACTTTGTGTTGTTTACTAGCCTGTTGGATATTAATCGCAACAATAATAGGCTAATAAAACAAAAGAGGCCACAGAGAGTCAGGTTTCATTTGGTGGTGTAACGTGTTAGTTTATTCTTTTATAAGACAACAATATATAGTTGATATAACTGAGACTGTATACAATATTTGCGTTATTTTGGAAACAAACATTGTTTCCTTTATAATATAAACTTGATGATAAAATTCTTTCACATTGCTTTACTTTCATGATATAACATAACTTTAAAGCCTGATTTGCCGCCCATGAAATTTTCTCCATACCTGAGTTGTAGTTTTCTTACACCATACTTGTATATTTTATGTATCTCAGTTACAAGTTCCCATTTGCTCGGTAGCGAGAATTTTATGTTGTAGTGATTCATTAGAGATTATTGAATTTGACTTCCGATTGACTTCATCACATCCAGTAGGTTTGAAGATACTTTAGAAAAGTATGCAGACATTTTATAAGGTATGCTCATGCGAAAGTAAGAGAGATTATATGTCAACTAGCCTTTTTTTTTTTTTTCTTGATTTGAGTCTGGACTCTTAGCTCTTCCTTTGTTTGAGGGTACACTTAGGCACACTATTTTATCTGTTTCCATATTTCCTTTCTTCGTTGTGTTATTTTCCCTGTTGGAGCCCTTGGACTTTTAGCATTCTATTTTTCCAACTAAGGTTGTAGCTACTAGTAATAATAACAATAATTATAATGTACTTGATCAGGTATTTTGTTTAATATTTTTCTCCGATAAATTCCCAAAACTCCTGAACTGGATAAGATACTGAAAGTTATAGTTGCCTTTTCTATATCTGTTATTCCAGGATCTCAGGGTCTTCCCAGTTTACATTTTCAAGTCTGCAAAAGGCTGTTAACATCAGTGTCCTTACAGTTATCATGAAAGGACTCTTGAGATCTCACTTCCTCGTCAAACTTGTATTCTCTTGCTAATCTGTAAGAGTTGTGAAGGATGAAAGCTGGATCAGCATTTTAAAAGAACTCTAAATAAAGCCATTACAATGCCGCTTTCACCATAGGCAGGAATAATGCCATCAAAGCACCTGAAGCTGGAGCACTGTAGGCATTACTTGAATGTCTTTGCATTGTCATTTCGACCCCTATCTGGACCTAGATTTTAACCCTCGACTATACTTCAGTTTCTATTTCATTTCCTCCATCTTGCTGTCCAACCACTTCACTTCCTTTCATACAGCAACCGCTGGAGTTTCCTCCAATTTCACAGAGCTATTGAACGGACTCCCAGGCCCCGGTGCTTGACTCTAATGCCGCCTGGAAAAGCCCAAAAATTTCCACATATTTTGTCATGAGGTTTAGGTCAGTAGTCTAGGTTTCAGATGTTCAGATATTCTCATTTTGGGAATTGTATTATGTTCAGATTGGTCAGAAACTGTCCTAGGATACTGCAGTCTTCATACGCAGTTTAAAGGTTAAAAGGCCACTCATGAATGGCAGAGGCAAGGGACAGTGACATTGCCCTATCAAGCAGGAAAATGCCCTAGAGACTAACCAATTATTATTATTATTATTATTATTATTATTATTATTGCTTGCTAAACTACAACCCTAGCAGGATATTATAAGCCCAGTGCCCCCAACAGGGAAAATAGCCGAGTGAGGAAAGGAAACAAGAAATAATGAAATATTTTAAGAACAGTAACAACATAAATAGATATTTCCTATATAAACTATAAAAGCTTTAACAAAATTAGAGGAGAAATTAGATAGAATAGTGTGCACGAGTGTACCTTCAAGGAAGAGAACTCTAAACCAAGACAGTGAAAGACCATTTTACAGAGGCTATGGCTCTACCCAAGACTAGAGAGCAATGGTTTGATTTTGGAGTGTCCTTCTGGAATATCTGCTTACCTTAACTAGAGTCTTTTTTTATCCTTGCCAAGGGGAAAGTGGCCACTGAACAATTACAGTGCAGTATTTAACCCCTTGGGTGAAGAAGAATTGTTTGGTAATCTCAGTGTTCTCAGGTCTCAGGACAGAGGAGAATATGTAGTGAATAGGCCAGACTATTTGGTGTATGTGTAGGCAAAGGGAAAGTGAACCGTAACCAGGGAGAGGGATCCAATGACTATGGCTAGAGAGTTATGGGGTCCTTTGACTGGCGAGACAGTACTACATTGGATCCATCTCTCTGGTTACGGGTGAACTGTAACCAGAGAAAGGGATCAACACCAAATAGTCTGGCCTATACTATGACTAGAGCTAGAAGTAGTAGGTTGGCCTGGGCACCAACCGCCCGTTAAGATACTACCCCTAGAGAGGTATGGGGTCCTTTGACTGGCCAGACAGTACTACATAGGACCCTTCTCTCTGGTTAGGGTTCTTTCCCTTTGCCTACACAGACACCGAATAGTTTGGCCTATTCTTTACAGATTCTCCTCTGTCCTCATACACCTGACAACACTGAGATTGCCAAACAATTCTTGTTCACCCAAGGGGTTAACTACTGTACTGTAATTGTTCTGTGGCTACTTTCCTCTTGGTAAGGGTAGGTGAGACTCTTCAGCTAGGGTAAGCAGCTCTTCTAGGAGAAGAACACTAAAAAATCAAACCTTTGTTCTCTAGTTTTTGGTAGTGCCATAGCCTCTGTACCATGATCTTCCCCTATCTTGGGTTAGAGTTCTCTTGCTTGAGGGTACACTCGGGCACACTTCTATCTAATTTCTCTTCCTCTTGTTTTGTTAAAATTTTTATAGGAAATATTTATTTTAATGTTGTTACTATACTTAAAATATTTTATTTTTCTTTATTTTTTTTACTCACTGGGCTATTTTCCCTGTTGGGGCCCTTGGGCTTATAGCATCCTGCTTTTCCAACTAGGCTTGTAGCTTAGCATTTAATAATGATAATAATAATGATAGAGAGTTATGGGGTCCTTTGACCGGCGAGACAATACTACATTGGATCCCTCTCTCTGGTTACGGTACAATTTTCCTTTGCCTACACATACACCAAATAGTCTGGCCTATTCACTACATATTCTCCTCTGTCCTCATAGACCTGATAACACTGAGATTACCAAACATTTCTTCTTCACCCAAGGGGTTAAATACTGCAATGTAATTGTTCAGTGGCCACTTTCCCGTTGGCAAGGGTAAAAGAGACTCTTCAGTTATGGTAAGCAGATATTCTAGAAGAAGGACACTCCAAAATCAAACCATTGTTCTTTAGTCTTGGTTAGAGCCATAGCCTCTGTATCATGGTCTTTCACTGTCTTGGTTTAGAGTTCTCTTGCTTGAGGGTACACTCGGGCACACTATTCTATCTAATTTCTCTTTTTATTTTGTTATAGCTTTTATAGTTTATGTAGGAAATATTTATTTCAATGTTTTTACTGTTCTTAAGATATTTTATTTTTCCTTGTTTCCTTTCCTCACTGGGCTACTTTCCCTGTTATGGCCCCTGGGCCCCAAGCCCACCCTCCACCCAAGCTAGGACCAAAAAGGGCTAGGCAATGGCTGCTGATAACTAAGCAGATAGTCCTATAGGCTCCCCCAAACCTTCCATCCTTAGCTCACAAGGATGGTGAGGTTGCAGCGACCAAAGAAGCTAAATTGCGGTCGGTATGGGGCTGACGCCCAAGATCTCCAAGAAGGAAGTTCCTCGTTAGCATAGCTAGGAAAAATACAAATTACTTAAAATTTGCTCTCTCTCTCTCTCTCTCTCTCTCTCTCTCTCTCTCTCTCTCTCTCTCTCTCTCTCTCTCTCTATATATATATATATATATATATATATATATACTGTATATATACCATAACTTATGTCCATACAATTACACTAATCGCAGTAAACTGGTGTATAGCCTGATTTTGTTTGATTTGCTTTTTTTAATCGTTCACTAACTCTAATTCTAAAGACTGTATTGGAGATCATAGTTCCTAAATACTTCAATGATTGTACCTCATTACTCATTTCTCCTTCCAATTTTATTTTCTCTTCTAATGCATATTCCGTTCTCATCATCTGTCTTTTTTTTTATTTATCTAGAGCCCAGCCTCGTGTGGTATTTTATGCATCCTGATAAGTAAGCATAGCAAATGAGGACACTTATCATTAGCATATTCTAGGTCTGCTAATTTCCTATTATCAATCCAGTCCAATCCTTCCTGACCATCTCCAACTGTTCTAAGCATTACAAAATTCCTGAAGAGGATAAATAACATAGGTGACAACACATTCCCTTGGCGGACTCTACAAACATTAACTTTGCACTTGCTATGCTCATGAACTGACTTAATCAAATTCACGTATTTAAGAGGAATTCCGTGATAACGTAGGACTCTCCACAAAATTGGCAATTGCACACTATCAAAGGCTTTTTCATAGTCCACAAATGCCATCAAAAGTGGATTTCTACATTCTTCGTATTGGTGTACATGTCTCGAAATAAAAATTTGGTCAGTACAGCTTCTTGCTTGTTCATCTCTCAGCTTTTCATCAATATTTCTCTCTAGTCTCTTTTAAATAAGCACACTATTTTATTTTTATAGCTGGCGTAAGTGTGATCCCCCTATAATTATTGCAATCAGTCAGGTTTCCCTTTTTTTCCATTTATACCAACACTACTCGTCATGCCACATTCTTCAAAATAATCTTGTAAGTATTATGGGATTCACTTCATTTTCAGCCAGTATCATCTCAGCAGTTATTCCATCGTAACCAGGAGTTCTCCGTCTCTTGAGTTTTTTAATGATAATTTCAACTTCAAACACACTGAATTCATTCATGGGCATATCAAAGTCGTCATCAGCTTCAGGTATATCAATCAAATTATTCTCTTCGTCAAAATATATATATATATATATATATATATATATATATATATATATATATATATATATATATATATATATATATATATGCGTAAAAATCACAGGAAAACGTGATGCTCAGATGCAGAAGAACCACAGGGAAAATGAAAATACGGAATATACACTTAAGTCCTGACTAGTTTCGTGATACTTCCTCAGAGGAAGTATCACGAAACTAGTCAGGACTTAAGTGTATATTCCGTATTTTCATATATATATATATATATATATATATATATATATATATATTTATATATATACAGTATATATATATATATATATATATATATATATATATATATATGTAATGTATATATATACAGTATATATATAAATTTATGTATATACATATACATATATGTACTGTATATATACTTATGTATATATATATATATATATATATATATATATATATATACATATGTGTGTATATATATATGTATATACATATATATATATATATATATATATATATATATATATATATATATATATATATATATATTATTACGGCTGGAGAATTACGTAAATTCCTGAGCTCCAAAACTCACTTGATTATATTTCATAAGTCTTTTAAACTTGAAAAATAATACCAGACCTCTGAGAATAATATGCAGCTCCCAGATGGCAATATATATGAACACTGAATATCTAAAGGTCTGTTACATTACTGAAAATAAGACTAGGTGATTACTTATGTGAACTATTCAAAAACCAACCTCTTACTTCGGTTCTTACAGGGAATATGAACAAAGCACTGGTAAAGGATATTGGTGATTGAAATAATACACACTTTACAAAAATAAATTTATTATATAAAAGATTAACAATATTAATTCAAAAGAATTAATACCAAACATAAATCACTCGAAATATTAAATCTGCAGTAAACCTTAGACTAAGTGAAAAGAAAGACATTTGAAAAAATTATACAATCCCCTGTTTCACTAAAAATTAATCTATAAAAATGTTTAATTTTGATAATTATTGAAAAGGGTTAACACCTTTAACACTCTAGTGAACATATAATAATGAAATTTACATATATGTAACTGTTACACTTATGTTCTTTTGTTCACCCAATTTACAGAACGGTTAAGCAAAAATTTTGATGCATCTCTCTGTTCAACCTAAATCTCACAGGGTCATATACAAAACTTTATGTTAAAATGTACGTACATTAGCACACTACACTTGAATTAACATCCAATAATTTCACCAACGTTTGAACAACACTATACACAATATATGTTTGATAGAAATAACTTTTCACATTTGAGAGGACACACACATGAGAGGAGATAGGGCAGGCAGACGTTGGCTTTTTAAAAGGGATACGCTGGGTCTCTTCTGCTGCTTATGTGTTCCTAGGGTCTATATATATTGACTTAATTCATCTAGAAAATTCTAGTAGATCATTCTCGTAAGCTTGGGGCATGGCTCTAGCTGAGTAAGGTCGCCAACGTAGTAAATTGAAGAAGGGGTACTAACCTTGCTTGAGAGGCAACTCTCTTCCAGCTATCTTGACCCACCTACCTCTCTCGTGACAATAAAAAAAGAAAATCTTTATTCCGAAATTTCCACGTCTTTTCTAGCCACGTGGAAATATAAAAAAGGACGTAATCCCTCATGCTCATACCACGTATCATACAGCATACCCAAAGATTACGTAAGACTTCATAACAAAACTACGTGATATAAAAAGTTAATTCTTAAAAATAACGTAAATTTACATAAATTGAATCAAATGAAAATACAACTAAATGAATAACAAAAGTCTTATGTAATTTGCCTACATTACTTAAACCTGCATGAGTGAAACTCACCTTACGAGCTGGCTATACATCTCTTAAATATAAAAATGAGATCCATGAAAAAAATATTTACTCTTATGCTAGACCATCTTCGTAAGAATATATATAAATATATATATATATATATATATATATATATATATATATATATATATATATCCATACATACATACTGTACATACATACATACATATATATATATATATATATATATATATATATATATATATATATATATATACATATATATATATATATATATATATATATATATATATATATATACATACATACATACATACATGCATACTCATCATCATCATCTACTCCTGCGCCTATTGCCGCACGGCCTCTGTTAAATTTCGCCAGTCGTGTCTATCTTGACCTTTTAATTCAATGCGTCTCCATTAATTATCTACTTCGCACTTCATAGTCCTCAACCATATAGGCCTAGGACTTCCAACTCTTCTAGTGCTTTGTGGAGCCCAGCTGAACGTTTGGTGAACTAAGCTCTCTTGAGGAGTGCGAAGAGCGTGCCCAAACCATCTCCATCGACCCCTCATCATGATCTTACACATACACACACACACACACACACACACACATATATATATATATATATATATATATATATATATATATATAATATATGTATATATATATATATATATATATATATATATATATATATATATATATATATATATATATAAACATATATATGAATATATGTATATGTATGTATGTATGTATATGTAAATATATATTATATATGTGTATATATATATATATATATATATATATATATATATATACATATATATATATATATATATATATATATATATATATATATATATATGTATATATATATATATATGTGTGTGTGTGTGTGTGTGTGTGTGTGTGCGTGTGTGATAAAGCAGGGTTGACTGGTTTGAACATATTAGTAAAGTAATTTCTTATGTTTTCCAAGTAATGTCTATGAAAAACTCTCGTTTCTCGCTCAGGCCAAAGGTAGTTCATTACGGATTTTTTGAAGAACGCTTCTGAAGAATTAAGAGATAATATTTTGCATTGTCTTTCTAACTATTTTCTTTTAAGGAAGGATGATATAATCAAGTTTGAAAATATCTCTGAAATTTAAGTCCTTTTAAGTTTTATTTTTATTAAAAAGCAAAATGGATCACATGTATTGGCCCAGTATATATTTAAAGGTTTAAATTCCACTCATGAATGGCAGAGGCAAAGGACACTGACTATGCTTTAGAGACTGACCCGCTCTAGAGACTGATTAACACCCAAGCCCCTCTTCAGCTATGCTAGGACTAGGGAAGGCCAGGCAATGGCTGCTTATTACTCAGCAATTATACCTATAGGGTCCTCCAAACGCCCCATCCTTAGCTCTCAAGGATGGAGAGGTTGCAGAAACTATGGAGTTAGAGGGAATCTCGAACCGTTGTCCAACAGATTTCCAGGCAGGGAGGTTTCCAATAGGGTACCACAGCCCTTGGTTATCTTAAAGTGAAGAAGAAAACTGAATCATTATTTTGAGAAACGTGCCATTGAAATAAAAATTCTTAGCAAATTGATGATATTTTCATTAAACTAATTGCTTTCTTATCGCAAATAGATATTTAGATATTTGTCTTTTTTTTTTACTACTGCACATTTCTAAAACAACCGAATCATAAAAATAGGTTATTGAAAACAGATATCATTTTCTTCAAAACCGGTCGTTCATTAAGCAAATATCGAAGGAAGTTTTTGTCCTTAGACCCTTCACCCACCCCCTTTGCCATCCTTCCCTTTCCTACCCCCTCTCGTGCGGGAACTTCCATTCCAACTTCTTCTGTAATAAGAGATGATTGATTTCTCTCTCTCTCTCTCTCTCTCTCTCTCTCTCTCTCTCTCTCTCTCTCTCTCTCTCTCTCTCTCTTGACAGACGAGTGAATTTAACGAGGTCTTTCTTGTCCTTCAAAGTTGAAGACTTGTAAAATGTATTCATTTGTTTTGCAGTTTTATTTTTATTATATCGAATTATTTTATCTTCATCATAAAACAAACCTATTATTCCCTCAATTTATCACTTATTTATATAATAGTGTACGCAACCCGTCAAAAATTGCGGTTAAATATTTCGGTAGGTACACACACACACATCCCTCTCAGGGTATGACCACTCTCACTCACCCCTACCCAAGGGAACGGGAGTTGTAAGTTTTATCATAAAGTAGTACACAATTATATATATATATATATATGTGTGTGTGTGTGTGTGTGTGTGTATGTATACATTATTATTATTATTATTATTATTATTATTATTATTATTTCCTAAGCTAAAGCCTTAGTTGGAAAAGCAGGATCCTATAAGCCTAAGGGATGCAACAAGGAAAATAACCCAGTGAGGAAAAGAAATGAGGAAAAACTAGAAGAGAAGTTTAAAAACAATAATATTGAAATAAATCTTTCATAAGTAAACTATAAAAACTTGAAAATAACAAGAGGAGAAGTAAGTTAGGTGTGCCCGATTGTACCCTCAAGCAAAAGATCTCTACCCCAAGACAGTGGAAGACAGTGGTATAGAGGCTATGGCACTACCCAAGACTAGAGAACAATGGTTGGATTTTGGAATGTCCTTCTCCTAGACGAACTGCTTACCGTAGCTAAAGAGTCTCTTCTACCCTTACCAAGAGGAATGTGGCCACTAAACAATTACAGTGCAGTAGTTAACCTCTTGAGAGAAGAAGAATCTTTTGGTAATTTCAGTGTTGTGAAGTGTATGAGGAAGGAGGAGAATGTGCAAAGAATAGGCCAGACTTTTCTGTGTATGTGTCGGCAAATGAGCCTTAACCAGAGAAAGGGATTCAATATGGCACTGTGTGGCCAGTCAGAATACCCAATAACACTCTAGCGGTAGTATCTCAACGGGTGGCTGGTGCCTTGGCCAACCTACTACCTATATCATCACCCGTTACTAGTTCACTCCAGAAAAAAAGGCCTCAGATATGTTCTTCCACTTGTGTCTTTTGTGGTCTTTCTTTGCCAGTCCACGCCCGTGAACTTTCTAAGGTCGTCAATTTCTTTCACCCTGTTTCTTTTACAATCTTCAGGGACCCATTCTGTTGTTCTTAATGTCTAACGTGTCCCCTTCCCATTATATGTCCTGCCTATGTCCGCACACACACACACACACACACACACACACACACATATATATATATATATATATATATATATATATATATATATATATATATATAATATGTGAGTATTGTTTTTCTGATTGAACGAAGATGTTTTAAGAGCAACGAATCTTAACAGTCTGTAGAGGTTCCCACACACTCAAAAATCAAGGAAGGATACCACCACATCCCAAGAGACTCCTTCAACAAAACCACAACTTTAAAAAACACCTGACCTACCTACTTCCCACTTTCTACCCCTCCACCCCCAGTAGTGAGACGATGTAGTGGGTAGGGTGGTTTAGTCACAACTTTCAATTATTTTGATCATCTTCATTTTTTACACCTATTCTTCTTCTTCTTCTTCTTCTTCTTCTTCTTCTTCAATATTTGATACGGTATATCATCCCGAGAGGAATCTGAAAAAATATATTGTTTACAAGGTGAAATTTACATAAAAAAATATAACCTCTCTCTCTCTCTCTCTCTCTCTCTCTCTCTCTCTCTCTCTCTCTCTCTCTCTCTCTCTCTCTCTCTCTCTCTCATTATAGAAAAAACTTCCTTAATAATGACCGTTCTACACGAAGCGGGAAAAATCCCTCTTCTACAAACAACGAAAAGGCTACATTACTTGAATGAGATGTTAAGAATAGTTTGATTTTGCATAGCGTTATCGTTTTTAAAGGTAGTAGGTTGGCCTGGGCACCAGCCGCCCGTTGAGATACTACCGCTAGAGAGTTATGGGGTCCTTTGACTGGCCAGACAGTACTACATAGGACCCTTCTCTCTGGTTACGGTTCTTTCCCTTTGCTTACACAGACACCGAATAGTCTGGCCTATCCTTTACAGATTCTCCTCTGTCCTCATACACCTGACAACACTGTGATTACTAGACAATTCTTCTTCACACAAGGGGTTAACTACTGCACTGTAATTGTTCAGGGGCTACTTTCCTCTTGGTAAGGGTAGAAGAGACTCTTTAGCTATGGTAAGCAGCTCTTCTAGGAGAAGGACACTCCAAAATCAAACCATTGTTCTCTATTCTTTGGTAGTGCCATAGCCTCTGTACCATGGTCTTACACTGCCTTGGGTTAGAGTTCTCTTGCTTGAGGGTACACTCGGGCACACTTTTCTATCTAGTTCCTCTTCCTCTTGTTCTCTTAAAGTTTTTATAGTTTAAATAGGAAATATTTATTTGAATATTGTTACTATTCCTAAAATATTTTATTTTTCCTTATTTCCTTATTTCCTTTCCTCACTGGGCTATTTTCCCTGTTGGGGCCCCTGGGCTTATAGCATCCTGCTTTTCCAACTAGGGTTGTAGCTTAGCATTTAATAATAATAATAATAATATAGTAATTGTGTTTAGCCTTTTGTGTTGCGAAGATCTTGAAAACTATATCCATATCATTTAAAAACGCATGTAGTAACAATAGTAATAATAACAATAACTATCATTTTTAGAATTTATCAAATCATTTGCCATAAATAGTCTTTATTTTGATCAATTTTGTGATATAATTTTATTAATATTTGGAATATTTTTGCTTCTATTTATCAAAAGGTAAATGAATAATACCGTATATAGTAAAATAAAATTTAATTTGTATCAGATAAAACTCCTCATTTCATCGTAAATTGAAAAATGGGTAGTTTTAACAAACAGAGGAACATCTCAAGACTGTGTATTTCAAGAGTGACTCAAGATTGCGTATTGCAAGACTGACTCAAGACTGCACATTTGAAAACTGACTCAAGATCTTGCATTTCAAGATTTACTCAAGACTGTGCATTTCAAGACTGACTCAAGACTAACTCAAGACTGCACGTTTCAAGACTGACTCAAGACTGCACATTTCAAGACTGACTCAAGACTAACCCAGGACTGCACATTTCAAGACTGACTCAAGACTGCGCATTTCAAGAGTGACTCAAGACTGCGTATTGTAAGGCTTACTCAAGACTGCACGTTTCAAGACTGCACTTTTCAGACCAAGAAGTGGATTTCTACTGAATGTTGTTTACAATCTTCCTTCGGTCAAGAGGCAGAAAATACTATCATTCTATTCTCTACCGTTATATGTTTTAACGAGTGGGTGGTTTCAAGGTTAATAATCAATAGCAGAGACAAGGTCAGTGACAATGCCCTAGGGACTGACCATATATACATATGATCAACGCACATACCTCCTCTCCACCCAAGCGAGGACCAGGGAGGGCCAGGCAATGTATGTTGATGACTCTGCTGGTAGACCTAGATACTCACAAGGATGGTGAGGTGGCAGACAGTACAAGAAACTATGGAGGTGAAGCAGGTCTCGAACCCCAATACAAAACAGTTTGAAAATAGGTAAAGGTCATTTTATCGTCATGTTAATAATGATCAAAATATTGAAAGGCTATTTTAAACTATACTTGTTTTTTATGTGTAACGTTGCCTTGCTGACATGCAATCCACGAGCAGTTTCTCCCACTACTGTTATTTATAGCCATTGCCTGGCCCTCCCTGGTCCTAGCATGGGTGGAAAAGGGACTTTGGCACTGGTCATATGTATATATTGCGAGTTTCTGGAGCATTGTCCTTCTAGCTAGGGCAATGTCAGTGTCTCATGCCTCTGCTATTAATGAGCGGCCTTTAAACCTTTACAGGGTAAGGTTGTCTTGATTCGAGCTACATTGTGGTTTGAAATATCCCAAATGGTTAAAACTAATATTTCAGTATTAGTGTTCCAAATGAATAGGTTTATTTCATTGGATCGGATTTTCTCCCTCCGTCTTTAGTTTGTTTTTTTCTTGTCTTTCTTTCAGGATGACAGGTTCAGATTAATGTAGGTTGTCTAAGGAATGTTAAATCTCATATCCTTTTGTAGGGTCATGTTTCGTTTTTATAAATAAGAAATAATCTTTGATGGGAGATTTTACTCTCTCTCTCTCTCTCTCTCTCTCTCTCTCTCTCTCTCTCTCTCTCTCTCTCTCTCTCTCTCTCTCTCTCTCTCTCCAGAACAGAAAAATGGCCGAGTTTGTACAAAAATAACTGTTATTCTAGCAAAAAAGTTGAATAATTCCCCATTGACCTTATTAAGTATGATTAACTGCAGTTTATATTTCTTCATATTGATTTTTGTAATTTGACTTGAAACTACAATGTACTTTCAATTCTAGGTTTCTAATTCTCGAAAACAAATCATCCGTGGAAAATGGAAGACAAAGGAATCTGTAGTAGTTGTCTAGCTTACCTCCATGGTGATTATAGTTTTTTTTTTTTTAATGGAAGAAAGGGAACTAAGAGTATAAGGTTGCACTAATGACTGCTCTCCGAGAAAAAAGTATTTTCTCCAGATTATGTTAAGATGAAAAGCTGTAACGGGTTTAGTATAAAATTATCATGATAGTTTTGTGATGTTTAGAAGTCAGTAGGAAAGGCTTGGAAAATAAATTGAGAAGCAAGGACTGGATCGTCCTTTGCATCGCCATGAGGGTAAATATATATATATATATATATATATATATATATATATATATATATATATATATATATATATATATAAGAAAAAACCTGAAAAGCTAAGATTGGATCACTCCTTCGCATCATCTTCAGTGTGTAGCAATACTTCTCATAGTAAATATTTTTTTCTTGTTCAGAAGATTGCAAAGCCTCTCAAACGTATGTAAATCTGTTTTCGGGCTCAGGTTATTCTAAAGCCTCTCAAGATGTGTAGATCTATTTTGGGATTCAGATGATTGCAATCCTCTCAAAGTTTATTCAATCTATTTTGGGATTCAGATGATTGCAAAGCCTCTCAAAGTTTTGCAAATCCACTTTGGGATTCAGATGATTGTAAAGCCTCTCAAATTTTTGAAAATCTATTTTGGGATTCAGATGATTGGAAAGCTTCTCAAAATTTATGAAATATATTTTGGTATTCAGATTATTGCGAAGCCTCTCAAAGTTGTGTAAATCTATTTAGGGATTCAGATGATTGCAAAGCCTCTCAAAGTTTATTAAATCTATTTTGGGATACAGTTTAGTGCAAAGCCTCTCAAAGTTTTGTAAATCTATTTTGGGATTCGGATGATTGCAAAGCCTCTCAAAGTTGTGCAAATTTAGTTTGGGATTCAGATGATTGCAAAGCCTCTCAAAGTTGTTTAAATCTATTTTGGGATTCATATGATTTCAAAGCCTCTCAAAGTTGTTTAAATCTATTTTGGTATTCAGACGATTCCAAAGCCTCTCAGAGTGTTACAAATCTATTTAGGGATTCAGGTGATTGTAAAGCCTCTCAAAGTTGTGCAAATCTATTTTGGGATACAGATGATTGCAAAACTTCTCAAAGTTGTGCAAATCTATTTAGGGATTCAGGTGATTGCAAAGACTCTCAAAGTTGTGCATATCTATTTAGGGATTCAGGTGATTGCAAAGACTCTCAAAGTTGTGCATATCTATTTTGGGATTCAGATTATTGCAAAGCCTCTCAAAGTTGTACAAATCTATTTTGGTAATCAGATGATTGCAAACCCTATTAAAGTTGTTTAAATCTATTTTGAGATTGAGATGATTGCAAAGCCTCTCAAAGTTTTGTAAATCTATTTTGGGATTCAGATGATTGCAAAGTCTCTCAACCTTTTGTAAATCTATTTTGGGATTCAGATGATTGCAAAGTCTCTCAACCTTTTGTAAATCTATTTTGGGATTCAGATGATTGCAAAGCCTCTCAATGTTGTGTAAATCTATTTTGGGATTCAGATGATTGCAAAGCCTCACAAAGATGTGCAAATTTAATTTGGGATTCAGATGATTGCAAAGCCTCTCAAAGTTTATTAAATCTATTTTGGGATTCAGATGATTGCAAAGCCTCTCAAAGTTGTGCAAATATATTTTGTGATTCAGATGATTGCAAAGCCTATTAAAGTTGTTTAAATCTATTTTGGGATTCAGATGATTGCAAAGTCTCTCAAAGTTTTGTAAATTTATTTTGGTATTCAGATAATTGCAAAGCCTCTCAAAGTTGTGCAAATCTATTTAGGGATTCAGGTGATTGCAGAGCCTTTCAAAGTTGTGCAAATCTATTTTGGGATTCAGATGATTGCAAAGCTTCTAAAAATTGTGCAAATCTATTTTGGGATTCAGATGATTGCAATGTCTGTGAAAGTTGTGCAAATCTGTTTTGGGATTCAGATGATTGCAAAGTCTCTCAAAGTTATGCAAATATATTTGGGTATTCAGATGATTGCAGAGCCTCTCAAAGTTGTGCAAATCTATTTTGGGAGTCAGATGATTGCAAAGCCTCAAAAAGTTTTACAAATCTATTTTGGTATTCAGATGATTGCAAAGCCTCTCAAAGTTGTGCAAATCTATTTTGGGAGTCAGATGATTGCAAAGCCTCAAAAAGTTTTACAAATCTATTTTGGTATTCAGATGATTGCAAAGCCTCTCAAAGTTGTGCAAATCTATTTTGGTAATCAGATAATTGCAAAGCCTATTAAAGTTGTTTAAATCTATTTTGGGATTCAGATGATTGCAAAGCCTCTCAAAGTTGTGCAAATCTATTTTGGGAGTCAGATGATTGCAAAGCCTCAAAAAGTTTTACAAATCTATTTTGGTATTCAGATGATTGCAAAGCCTCTCAAAGTTGTGCAAATCTATTTTGGTAATCAGATGATTGCAAAGCCTATTAAAGTTGTTTAAATCTATTTTGGGATTCAGATGATTGCAAACCCTCTCAAAGTTGTGCAAATCTATTTTGGGAGTCAGATGATTGCAAAGCCTCAAAAAGTTTTACAAATCTATTTTGGTATTCAGATGATTGCAAAGCCTCTCAAAGTTGTGCAAATCTATTTTGGTAATCAGATGATTGCAAAGCCTATTAAAGTTGTTTAAATCTATTTTGGGATTCAGATGATTGCAAAGCCTCTCAAAGTTTTGTAAATTTATTTTGGTATTCAGATGATTGCAAAGCCTCTCAAAGTTGTGCAAATCTATTTAGGGATTCAGGTGATTGCAAAGCTTCTAAAAATTGTGCAAATCTATTTTGGGATTCAGATGATTGCAAAGTCTGTGAAAGTTGTGCAAATCTATTTGGGTATTCAGATGATTGCAGAGCCTCTCAAAGTTGTGCAATTCTATTTTGGGAGTCAGATGATTGCAAAGCCTCACAAAGTTTTACAAACCTATTTTGGTATTCAGATGATTGCAAAGCCTCTCAAAGTTGTGCAAATCTATTTTGGTAATCAGATGATTGCAAAGCCTCTCAAAGTTGTGCAAATCTATTTTGGTATTCAGATGACTGCAAAGCCTCACAAAGTTGTGCAAATCTATTTTGGGATTCTGAAGATTGCAAAGCCTCTCAAAGTTGCGCAAATCTATTTTGGGATTCAGATGATTGCAAACCCTCTCAAATTTGTGCAAATCTATTTTGGTATTCAGATGATTGCAAAGCCTCTCAAAGTTGTGAAAATCTATTTTGGGATTCAGATGATTGCAAAGCCTCTCAAAGTTGTGAAAATCTATTTTGGGATTCAGGTGATTGCAAAGCCTCTCAAAGTTGTGCAAATCTATTTTGGGATTCAGATGATTGCAAAGCCTCTCAAAGTTTTGTAAATCTATTTTGGGATTCATATGATTGCAAAGCTTCTCAAAGTTGTTTAAATCTATTTTGGGATTCAGATGATTGCAGTCTCTCTAAGTTGTGTAAATTTATTTTGGTATTCAGATGATTGCAAAGCTTATTAAAGTTGTTTAAATCTATTTTGGGATTCAGATGATTGCAAAGTCTCTCAAAGTTTTGCAAATCTATTTTGGTAATCAGATGACTGTAAAGCCTCTCAAAGTTGTGTAAATTGATTTCGGTAATCAGATGATTGCAAAGCTTATTAAAGTTGTTTAAATGTATTTTGGGATTCAGATGATTGCAAACCCTCTCAAAATATGTGCAAATCTATTTTGGGATTCAGATGATTGCAAAGCCTCTCAAAGTTGTGCAAATCTATTTTGGTAATCAGATGATTGCAAAGCCTATTAAAGTTGTTTAAATCTATTTTGGGATTCAGATGATTGCAAAGCCTCTCAAAGTTGTGCAAATCTATTTTGGTATTCAGATGATTGCAAAGCCTCTCATAGTTGTGCAAATCTATTTTGGGATTCTGATGATTGCAAAGCTTCTAAAAGTTGTGCAAATCTATTTTGGGATTGAGATGATTGCAAAGCCCCTCAAAGTTGTGTACAGTAAATTGATTTTTTAGTTGAAGAGGAAAAACAAATATAGTCTGGCGAATGATAGAAAAATAATTGATGATAATAGCTGATAAAGAAGGAAAAACTTAAAGAGAGAATATCAGTATGAAGATTTGGTTCCTGGGGTTTAGTAAAACCAGAACTCCGGGTAGAAGGCATTGGAGAGGGCACGTGAGGCAACCAACTCCTTAATGTAGGGATAACGGTGGGAAAGAAGCCCAGTACTCTGGGATTTGGATAAGGCTCTGAATGACATCAAAAGGCTGGGAAGGGGTTAACTAAATTCGTAAAAAAGGGAGACTTGACTAATTTTCAGAGGACATTAGCAAAGATGGAGACCTGTGTTTTTTGAAACCGGTTATGCTAAAATTGTTTATTTTTCTGCTTACTTTCCTGTCATTTAAGGCTAGTATTGCAATTAGTTCTGAAACATATGATGGGCAGTATATGTTGAACCATTTTATTTATGAAAGATTGGCTTACTACTTTTGCTCTAATTGGGAAAACCTTGGGTATTTCCTAAAGCCATTTCTTTTTCTGCTAACGTTGCAATCACCTATACTTGGTTTTTCCTTAGTTTTGAAGCCTATACATGAACCTTTATTTCTAACCTAACATGAGCAACATACACTATTCTTGCTAACCTAACTTAACCTAACCTAACCTAACCTAGCCTAGCCTTGCTTGACCAACCTAAGCAACCTGACCTAATCTGACATAATCTACCTTTTTTGGTACCAATATATTGTCTGAAACACTTAACTGTCAAAAACAGAAGGAAAAACGAGCTAAGGTGATGTTCAGGCCTATAAACAGCAACTACAATTTGCCTTTGGGGTTAACGTGATGAAGTAAATTCCATTTCGTTTCCTTTTTGTGCAGTTGATGATAAATGGAAAGTAAAGGTCAAGAACTTGCTTTGGTATTAATTACACAAAGACTTTAAGTAAAACCATAGATAATAGAACAATATATGCAAGATTATTATCTGAAATAACAGCAAAAGAAACTATAAATAGCAACAGTCTTTGCAACATACGAGTAAAATGGCACAGTGTGGTTGTGAACTCCACACCACTTTCATTCTTCTTTGATCATTGTAGCATCTAATAATAAGTTGGAATACCAAGGATTCTTCTACGCTCTACAGAAATGAAGAAGAAGTCACATGGCTACCCCCACCCCTCTCCCATGACTTGCTATAAGGGAATTCAGTGACTTCATTTGCACTCGTAAAAATATGAAAATCATTCGTCGGTGATAGGAATTTGAATATCATTACTGTTATCAGTAGATTCTGTATAAACAGTATATACAATATATATAATCAGATATATATATATATATATATATATATATATATATATATATATATATATATATATATATATATATATATATATATATATATATATATATATATATATATAGATACACGTAAAGAAAGAAAGAAAGAGGAATAGGTTAAAACTGAAAGTACTTGGGTAGAATAAAAAACTGCTTCGTGTCAATATAACTACCTACTCAGAAGGAAAAAAAAGTGAATACTATAAGAGAAAGATCCTCGAAGCAGCAACAGACACAGATAAGTTATATCGTCTCCTGAATGGTATAATGGGAAATATAAAAGAAAAGAAGCTACCTGATGGATACAGTTACCAGGAACTAGCAAATAATTTAATAGTATTCTTTAAAAAAAAAATTGAAAATATAACCAGGTTATTTGTAAATACTCAACATCAGATTAATGATACACCGGGCACACAGACAAAATTAATACGATTCAACAACATAACGCAAGATGACATCACCAGGAATATCAAGAGAGCAAAGAAAACAAACTGCGCGATCGATCCTATGCCAATATCTGAATTAATTGGAGAGAAAGACTTTTCTAGTCTAGCCGAAATAATAATGAGAATAGCAAATACAAACATTGATGAATGTAAGTTTCCTAAATCTGAGAAAATGGCTATAGTCCCACCAGTTCTGAAAAATGCTCTGGACTACCAGGAATTAAGCTCATATAGACCTATTTCGAATCTATCCTATGTTGTTTCAAAAGTGCTTGAATACGTAAATCTTGAACAACTAGTCAGTCACTTAGAAGTAATAGAAGCTTTGCCCGACAACCAATCTGCTCACAGAAAACTAAACTTAACGGAGAAAGCCTTCAGCTCTGTTGTAAATGATATGCTGGAAACGATGGATGAAAATAAATGTGGCATTTTAATATTGTTCGATCTCAGTGCTGCTTTTAATGAAGTTGTGCATGAATTGCTACTAAATGATCGGTGTTGAAGATCAAGCTTTCGAATACCTAAAAGACTATTTGGTTGGTAGAAATTAATGTGTACAAATTGGAAACTTTTATTTTTCATATGAACCCTTAAACAGAGGGGTACCCCAGGAGAGTGTACTTGGCCCAATCGTATTCTGCATATATACTATTGGTCTATCAAAAATACTTCAAAGGCATGGTGTGAAGTTCAAACTATTTGCGGATGACACAATTTTACTTCTCCATAAATGATATACATGACACTACTGAAACTCTAAACCGAATCCTTGATAGTGTTAGAGAATGGATGACATTTAAACAACTAAAATTAAATGAGAGCAAAACTGAATTCATGGTGGTGGGTAAGAGAAACTTGGTTGATAAATAATGACTCAGTGCCGATGCCTAGTAAAGTTCGAGATCTAGGTGTATTTCTTGACTGTAACCTGTCTCTCAATGCCCAAAGAAGTAATGTAATAAAAACTGCTGGTTATCACCTAAGAAATATTGCGTTTATAAAAAAGTACCTGGACGAAAATTTTGTTAAGAAACTTGTGATAAACTGTTATTACCAGGATTGACTACTGCAACTCTATCTACTACAATTTACCAAAAGTGCAACTTATGAAATTACAAATCATAATAAACAGTGGAGCAAGACTGATGAAAAGTGTCCCACCTAGAAAA
>NC_090759.1:10128811-10133811 GCF_036898095.1 Palaemon carinicauda | reverse complement strand
ACAATTTTCGTTCGGAAATGACCTGGAGCACTTTAGATTCTGAATGGAAGGTAATTGCAATGATGAATCTTGTCGTTTGCAATGAAATTTTGTTCTCCATGTCTGGCCCAGCAGTTGGTATATGATACAAGGCACCTTTGAGATCAGTGACCTTGATCTGGATTACCAACTCTACAGTTGATGGAAAAGGAAATTATAGTCTCCATGACTGCATTGGCATTTTATGCAATAAAAAGTTCCACAAGTACATTAATTTTCTTGGCCATTACAAAGGGGAAATTCTGAGAATAGATCTACAATAAGTACATTGATTTCTTTGCCCTTCACCAAGGAGGGAATCTGAGAAAAGGTCTAGCACTATTATACCGCGTTATCCGCTGCATGGAGGCTCTATGAGAGTCTAAGCACGCTTCTCTAACTGACGGTAGTAGTTGCTAATTTGATAAGCTATTTATAACATCCATTTGGGGATTTACGTTTCTGCTGTGTATTCAAGAAACTTCCATTACTCCGCGTTTAATCTAGCTTACTCGAACTGCTTGCCAGCACAGCTCTGATCTCATAGAGCTGTTGTTAGGCTCTCTTCACAAGAGCTGTTTAATGCCGCGCGGATTAGAAATCAATGAAGATCAACGAGGCCCTTCTCACGCTACACATTCAGAAATTCCCGCTTGGAAGAATTTCTGTGTTGCCGTTTCTTATGAGCGGCAGGAATTTGCTAGTCACGTGAACTGGTAACCTAAGCTGTTCCAATGTATTGGCTTATAGAAATTACGAGGCCGGTCGGAGAAAATCCGCCGTGGAAAGACATGCCTCCCAACGAGCGAAAGTTTTCCTGGACACCAAATATTCTCTTGTGTGAGGCAATCCTTAGAAGACCCTGCCACGGTTTTTTTTTTTTTTTTTTTTTTTTTTTCTGTCGAAACCTAACTAATTTGACGTTGTGCAGATAATGAGAACGGAGTAATTTAACCCTCTTGAGAAGAACTGGGTCACGTAATGGATGCTTATTACAAACAGGAGAAATTAGTAATTATTTGCCATAAAAAGAGTTGGTAGAATGTAAGAAAAGAGACTTATTGAGGCAAATCTTTTATGATGGTCATAATCATTTGCTGACGTTTCAAGTACCATGTAGTCTTGGTAAGGATTATCCATTTAAATCTATTAATATTATTACTATCTAATCTATAACCATAGTAGGAAAAGCAGGATGATTTAAGCCCAAGAACACCAACAGGGAAAATAGCCCTGTGAAGAAAGGAAATAAGCAAATAAATAATATTTTTGAAGAGTAATAACCAACTGAAATAAAACATATTAGGAACAATAACATTAAAACATATATTTCATATATAAACTATAAAAAGAAACTTGTGCCAGCCTGTTCAACATCAAAATATTTGCTGCAAGTTTGAACTTTTGATGTTCTACCGATCCAACTACCCAATTAGGAAGATCATTCCACAACTTGGCCACAGCTGGAATAAAATTTCTAGAGTACTGTGCAGTATTGAGTCTTATGATGGATAAGGTAGGACTATTAGAATTAACTGCACTCCTAGTCTTACGAACAGGATGGTACTATGCGGGAAGATCTGAATGTAAAGGATGGTTAGAATTATGAAAACTCTTATGCAACATGCATAATGAACTAATTGAACGACGGTGCCAAAGATTAATATCAAGATCAGGAATAAGAAATTTAATAGACGGTAAGTTTCTGTCCAACAGATTAAGATGAGAATCAGCAGCTGAAGACCAGACAGGAGAACAATACTCGAAACAAGGTAGAATGAAAGAATTTAAACACTTCTACAGAATAGATTGATTACCGAAAATCATGAAGGATTTTCTCAATAAGCCATTTTTTGTGCCATTGAAGAGGAGACAGACCTAATGTGATTCTCAAAAGTAAATTTTCTGTCGAGAATGTGGTTTTAGTTAAGTTGTTAACTGTGCTGAACTGTGAAGTCGCTACTGGCTGTCTCGTATTGAGATAATCAAAAAGTCTAGAAGGAGATTATTACATGAATATAAAGTAAGATAGATAAGGCTCTCTCACTACTAAACTGGATTACAGCTCTCTAGAGTTACGGAAAATAATAGTTTTGAATTAAAGGACACTCCAAAATGAAACCATTGTTCTTTAATCTTGGGTAGTAGCCTAGTTTTCCACTGTTTTGAGTTAGAGTACTCTTGCTTGAGGTTACATTCAGTCACACTATGTGTTTTCTTATTTCCATTCCTCACTTAGCTATTTTCCCTGTTGGAGTCCTAGGGCTTATAGCCTTCTTCTTTTTCAACTAGAGTTGTAGCTTTGCTAGTAATAATGATGATAAAAATTGTAACCCTTTATATGCATGGGTAATTCGAGTTCACCTCCAATGTGATTTTATATAATTATTTAACTATTATAAACCTTTGTTTATTGGATTTATTTTAGAAATCCCAAGAAAGGAAAACTACACTCCATCAAAATATCACACAGGAACTAGTATGACAGAATTAGGGATAATTCAGAGACTGTGTGTGAGTGTATCTCATAACAGCACTCTCTACGGTTCACCATAGTCTTGCAAAGGCCTGGTGACTGAAAGGGCTAATTTGTTAGTTTAATTAACCTACCATCATGAAGAAAAGGTGGATGTAGGAAAGTGGAAGAGAATCACAATTTTGAGACCCAGTAACTTGGGAAATCCAATATACAGTGAGACAAACATCTCGTTTATATTTATTGAGATATGTGTAGTAAAGCTTCGGAGCCTGAGTTATCGTTCCAAGTTATGTCATGAAAAGGAATGGTTTTGAACAGAAGATATATTTTTATCCTTCTCCACCTCTGATCTTCCCAAAAACTGAAGAAAAAGATGCGTGTAATGGTGAAGCTTAGTGTCATAGAAAATAACCAAATTTATGACTTGTGAAATATTAGGAAAGAATATTCCAAGCAAAGTGGGTATTAAACTTGTCATGTATGTATATATATATATATATATATATATATATATATATATATGTATATATATATATAAATATGTAAACCCTGTATTATACTCATCCTAAAGCTATTATCTTTGAGTTGATTCCACCTTGGGTCTCTGATCTCGAGGTAGAGAGAATCCAGATATTAGGAGGAGTATAATATATGGCTTTATGAATATGAAAAACGTCTAAATGTGCAAAATTATCATTAATCATAGCCAAGTATAAACTTAACTAGCTACAATTGGGTTGATTTTAATTCTAAATGCAAAAAACACCTGAATTCGACAGGTATAAGTATGGGAGTATTGTTATCAACTTGTATCTCTCTTTATGGCCGAGTTGCTAATTCAATGGAACCTCATTTTCTTGGGCCAGGGTTTGATTCCCCACCTACCAAAAGCTATTATCCTTGAGTTGATTCCCCCTTAGGTCTCTGATCCCGAGGTAAAGAGAGAATCCAGATATTAGAAGTATAATATATGGCCTAAATGAATAGGAAAAACACATCTAAATGTGCAAAATTATTATATATATACATACATATGTGTGTATATATATACATATATATATATGATAAATTTTGCACATTTTTACGTGTTTTTCATATTCAAATAAGCCATATATATTTTTGATACATTAATGTCTGATCCCGAGGTCGTTAAGAGAATCCAGACATTAATGTATCAAAAATATATATGGCTTATTTGAATATATATATATATATATATATATATATATATATATACATGTATATATATATATATATAGATATATATATATATATATATATATATATATATATATATATATATATAGATATTCTAACATCATGTAACACAAATGAATGAACATGGCAGGAAATGTAATGATGATAACGGCTAATAGATGGACATCAAGAATAACAGAATGGGTACCTAGAGGTTATGAAAGAAACGGGGGAAGGAAGAAACAACAATAAATTAATGAACTAGAAAGTTTGCGGGTGTGAAATGACATAGTGAGACCATAAACAGATGCAAGTTGAAAGAGGTCTGAGGTCTTTGTTCTGCAGTGGTCTAGTTGCAGCTAATGATGATTATATACCGTGTATATATATATATATATATATATATGTATATGTATGTATATATATTAATTATTTTTATATGTATATATATATATATATATACACACTGTATATTTATACATGTGTATATATTTATATATATGTATATATATGTATATATATATATTTATATATATATATTATATCTATCTATATATATATATACATATATTATTATTATCATTATTATTCTAGCCAAGCTACAACCCTAGTTGGAAAAGCAAGATGCTATAAGCCCAAGGGCTCCAACAGGGAAAAATAGCCCAGTGAGGAAAGGAAATAAGGAAATAAATAAATGATGAGAATAGATTAACAATATATCATTCTAAAATCAGTAACAACGTCAAAACAGATATGTCCTGTATAAACTATTAACAACGTTAAAAACATATATGTCATATATAAACAATAAAAAGCCTCGTGCCAGCCTGGTCAACATAAAAACATTTGCTCCAACTTTGAACTTTTGAAGTTCTACTGATTCAACTACCCGATTAAGAAGATCATTCCACAACTTGGTAACAGCTGGAATAAAACTAATACAATACTGTGTAGTATTGAGCCTCATAATGGAGAAGGCCTGGCCATTGGAATTAACTGCCTGCCTAGTATTACGAACAGGATAGAATTGTCCAGGGACATCTGAATGTAAAGGATGGTCAGAATTATGAAAAATCTTATGCAACATGCATAATGAAATAATTGAACGACGGTGCCAAAGATTAATATCTAGATCAGGAATAAGAAATTTAATAGACCGTAAGTTTCTGTCCAACAAATTAAGATGAGAATCAGCAGCTGAACACCAGACAGGAGAACAATACTCAAAACAAGGTAGAATGAAAGAATTAAAACACTTCTTCGGAATAGATTGATCACCGAAAATCTTTTAAGACTTTCTCAATAA
>NC_090759.1:10088811-10123811 GCF_036898095.1 Palaemon carinicauda | reverse complement strand
AACTAAAGTCGTTGCAGAGATTCCAGGCGAAATAAGCCCCACCCCCTGGTAATGTCATAGCGATTCATGTTGTCTTCCCCGTTAACAGATTGAAATTTGTAAGGGGGTGTACTGTGACTGTTGCTAACTTGGGAGACAACATGATTGGCTAAGACGTCATCAAGAGGTAGGACTTATTTCGCCCGGAATTTACTGTATGCAGCGACCCATCTTGTAAATCCGAGGCATAAGGAAAACCCTTTGTATAATCGACCAAGAAATCGAATATTGTGGTACATGGATTTGGAAACCAAAGGTCAAGGTGAACCCTTCTTTAACATTTCGATTGATGCATTTACTGTAATGCAATGGCAATTTCTACTCTTAAGGGTTAATTATCATGTGAATTACTTCTAGAGAGCCTTAGAAAATATCTCAAATAGCCAATGCAGTAATATACGTATGAGTTAAAAACTATTTCCCCAGATTAAACTAGGTCTCTCTCTCTCTCTCTCTCTCTCTCTCTCTCTCTCTCTCTCTCGCTCTTTTTTTCTTTGTCATTTTTTTCAGATAAAATAGTATATTTCTAAATATCCCTTGTGTGTGTGTGTGTGTGTGTGTGTGTGCGCGCGCGCGCGCGTTTGTTTGAGTTTCTATATACGTGCGCCTGCAATGAGATTTAAACTCGATTCTGACCTTCGATCTAAATCCAGACTTCAAAAGGATATAGACCCGTTTTTCTAGTATGATGATATTATGAAATCTCTTGAAATATTCACAAGAACATACGGCAAATCGGCCTGATTTGCATTGAAGCCAAACGTTCGGTCCCAGTCATATGCTCGCTAATCCTCCCGTGGACGGCGCTGAAGAAGATCAAAGGACGGTTTCGCTGTGGATGTTAGGTCGTCTCGTATTTTAGAATGCTCTTTGTCGGTCATTCTCTCTCTCTCTCTCTCTCTCTCTCTCTCTCTCTCTCTCATTAGGTTATCATCATGTTTCAAATTCTCGAAATTTGAGTTTTGAATATCGTCGGAAATATCTCTCTCTCTCTCTCTCTCTCTCTCTCTCTCTCTCTCTCTCTCTCTATTCTATTCGCTGACCTAATTCAAATAGATTGAATGATAAAATACGTATTACATAAGGTCTCTCTCTCTAATTCAAATAGATTGAATGATAAAATAAGTATTACCTAAGGTCTCTCTCTCTCTCTCTCTCTCTCTCTCTCTCTCTCTCTCTCTCTCTCTGAATTAGATGAATTCATAAATAGATAAACTCATTAATGTCGTTATATCTGTATACATACATATATGTGTGTATATATTCGCATGTATTTACATATGAGAGAGAGAGAGAGAGAGAGAGAGAGAGAGAGAGAGAGAGAGATATTGCACCATTTCATCAGGAGAAAAAAGGGGAAATCAATATCATATATCACCAGAGAGACAAAAAGGTAAAAGATTAAGGAAAATGGTTGTTTAATGTTAGCTAATTGTCTGAGAGAGAGAGAGAGAGAGAGAGAGAGAGAGAGAGAGAGAGAGAGACCTAAATGTGTCCCAAAAATCGGTGAGGAAATCGGAATAGATTAGTAACCCTTGGTTGGGCCAAATGCTAAACCAAAATGACCTTTTTATAGGGTCGTATTGTATCGATTTGTATCTTCTATCCATCCATCACTGGAAGTCAACGATGATCCTTCCCTCCTTATCCTTAAACATCTCAAGTACGATATATATTCGTAAGTAAAGGCTCTGAATTCAAGCAGGAAGCTGATGAAAAAAAATGACGTCAGATTGAAAAGAAAATGTGATTATTTTTGGCACTGTTCCAGGAAAAGTCGTAGAGGGGAATGTAAGGGTTGGGGGAATGGGGTCTGAGGGTTGAGGTAGGTAGACGGGGCACACATTTCCCTGGAAGCATTCCAATTTAACAAAGCCAGTTTTCATAAGTACGAAATTTTATAATAGACTTTTATGTGATTCGTCTATGCTTTTAGGAGCTTCCATATATTTTTTTTTATTTAGCTTTCAATTTGAGGTGCAAAAAGCTAAAGCTCTTATGAATGCATTTACCGAAGAATGTTTGAGCTTTCGTGGTTCTCCTAGTGCATGTACAGTTGGACACAGGAATTCCTGGTCCACCTTACTTTGAGGAAACGAACCATGTCACACCTTTACTGTCAGGCTAATTACTGAATACATAGTGTAAGGAGAGATGGCAGAAGTGGTAGGCAGGGCTATGCACAGCAACTCGCCACGCAGTATGGGTGTAACAGGGTGCACTTCCTCAGAGCGAGATGTGCCAGGAGTTCTTTGGTATAACTGTATCATTCCGTATCGTTCCGACAGAAGGATTTGCAAAAAAAAAAAAATGTATTTCATAAAATAGGGTTATGAAAGAGAGAGAGAGAGATGAAAGAGAGAGAGAGAGAGAGAGAGAGAGAGAGAGAGAGAGAGAGGGGGGGGGGGGGTGGCTAAAATTCAAGATTTAAAGAAACAATTCACATAGGAGGTAATAAACTTAAAGCAAAAAATACTTTTTTTTTTTTAATTGAAGTACCAGAAACATAATTTGTTTCTTTTTTACTATAACTTTCGGTTTTGAATTCCGCTACCAAAAGGAAAAATTATACTTATTGAATTTATGTGTTAATGGTTCGCTTAAAAACCGCAATGCAAAATCCAGAAAGGATTCATTTTATTTTCGGATGCATTTGTTTTTACGAGTGTGGAGGAGAGAGAGAGTTACAAGGAGTTACGAGGATTTTGGATGTCACAAAGACTTTTTAGTCCATCCGCGGAGACTACATTTGCTCTTGGGTAGAGCGATTTAGTTTAAGCATTTAAAGAGTTCTTATGATCTTGTCTAACTTATTCTTGAACTCGTTTACTGTGTTATTGTTTACTGCATCCGGTGGAAGTCTATTCGAAGTATTTGCTACTTTGTATGCCACATTGAGTGGTGGTGTATCTTTTCAATTCCAGTTTGTATCCGTTACCTCTGGACTGATTTGTGCTAAGCCTGAATAGATTGTTGTAATCTACATTTTGTTATTCATTTAAGAATTTTGAATGCCTCTATTAACTGTCCCCTCAGTCGTCGAGTTTGTGGATGAAATAAGTTCAAATGTTCCATCCTCCGTCTATATCCATATTGCTATAGTGTTGGGACTAGTTTGGTGGCCCTAGCTTGTACTGCTTCCAATCTATCTATATACTTCTTAATACATGGAGTCCAGATTTGGACTCCATATTCTAGATTGGGTCTTACTAGTGATGTGTACAGTTGTAGTACAGTGTCTTTGTTGAGAGAGAGAGAGAGAGAGAGAGAGAGAGAGAGAGAGAGAGATTCCTTTGTCTTCAGAAGATCGCTTGCACCTACGCAAAAATATCTAAGGCCTAGGATTTCTCTGTAGAAGAAAATATGAATTACTTCAGAAGTTTAATCATCTTTCGACATTATTAGTCCCACTGTAAAATGAGAACGTCTGCTCGAGTTGACTTTCCTCATCTATTTTATGGCTTCTATTTTCTTCACCGCACCCATAGCCATCATCACCACATCCATCCATCCATCCAGGTAATCCGCTGATGCCCCACACTCCTCCCTCCCCCCATCTGTGGGAGGTTCTTAGCTCTCTTAATTGGTTCCACCTCCTCCCTTCTCGTTACATGGCCATAGTATATCAGACTAGTTTCCCTAGTTTAAAGATCGCTCCTAGAGATATGACCAACGCCCAGGCCCTTTCTCCACCCAAGCTATGACCAGAGAGGGCCAGGCAATGTCTACTGCTAACTTAGCAGACAGACCTATAGGCTTCCCAAACCCCCTCATTCTTAGCTCACAAGGATGATGAGGTTCCAGACATTACAAGAAAATATCGTGCTTGAACAGAATTCGATCCCCAGACAAGCAGATCTTGTGCCTCTATTGCTTTATTCAAAATGTATTTTTGTACAAACATCTGTTCGCTGCAGTTATTTCCACTTAAATATTTGCTCGTTATAGGTATTTTTTTCTCAATTATCTACTCGCTGAAGGTTTTATTATCAAATATCTGCTTACTGCAGGTATTTTCGCTCAAATATCTACTAGCTGAAAGCATTTTTGCTCAAATATCAGCTTACTGCAGGTATTTTTGATCGATTATGTAATCACTGAGGGTATTTTTGCTCAATTATATGCTCACTGCAGGTATTTTCGTTCGATTATCTACTTGCTAAAGGTATTTTTGCTCAAATATATGCTCACTGCTGGTATTTGTGCTCGATTATCTACCCACTGAAGGCATTTTTGTCAAATATCTGCTCATTGTAGGTATTTTTGCTCGATTATCTACCCACTGAAGGCATTTTTGCTCAAATATCTGCTCGCTGCAGGTATTTCTGCTTGATTATCAACTCACTGAAGGTAATTTTTCTCAAATATCTGCTCGCTGCAGGTATTTTTGGTCGATTATCTACTCAGTGAAGGCATTTTTGTTCAAATAGCTGCTCACTGCAGGCAATTTTGCTCAAATATCTACCTGCTGAAAATACTTTTGCTCAAATATCTGCTCGCTGCAGGTATTTCTGCTTGATTATCAACTCACTGAAGGTAATTTTTCTCAAATATCTGCTCGCTGCAGGTATTTTTGGTCGATTATCTACTCAGTGAAGGTATTTTTGTTCAAATAGCTGCTCACTGCAGGCAATTTTGCCCAAATATCTACCTGCTGAAAATACTTTTGCTCAAATATCTGCTCAATGCAAGTATTTTTGCTCGTATCTATTCGATGAAGGTGTTTTTGCTCAAATATCTGCACACACCATGTATTTTTGTCCAATTATCTAATTGCTGAAGGCATTTTTGCTCAAATATCTACTCGCTGCAATTATTATTGCTCTCTTCTTCTCGATGAAGGCATTTTTGCTCGGATGTCTGCACACTGCATGTATTTATGCTCAATTATCTACCCTCTGAAGGCATTTTTGCTCAAATATCTGCTCGCTGCAGATATTTTTGCTCTATTATCTACGAGCTGAAGTCACAATAGCTCAAATATCTGCTCGCTGCAGGCGTTTTTGCTCGGATATCTGCTCACTGAAGGTATTTATTCTAAAATATCTGCTCACTGCAGGTATTTTTGCTTGATTTTCTACTTGCTGAGTTCATTTTTGCTCTAATATATGTTCGCTGAAGGTATTTTTGCTGAAATATCTGCTCGCTAAAGGTATTTTTGCCTGATTATCTACTTGCGGAAGGCATTTTTGCTCTAGTAGCTCAAATATCTGCACACACCATGTATTTTTGTCCAATTATCTAATTGCTGAAGGCATTTTTGCTCAAATATCTACTCGCTGCAATTATTATTGCTCTCTTCTACTCGATGAAGGCATTTTTTCTCGGATGTCTGCACACTGCATGTATT
The DNA here is from genome assembly GCF_036898095.1 of Palaemon carinicauda. Lineage (NCBI taxonomy): Eukaryota > Metazoa > Arthropoda > Malacostraca > Decapoda > Palaemonidae > Palaemon > Palaemon carinicauda. Next base: position 10,118,422 of record NC_090759.1, on the reverse strand, counting down.
TATGCTCAATTATCTACCCTCTGAAGGCATTTTTGCTCAAATATCTGCTCGCTGCAGATATTTTTGCTCTATTATCTACGAGCTGAAGTCACAATAGCTCAAATATCTGCTCGCTGCAGGCATTTTTGCTCGGATATCTGCTCACTGAAGGTATTTATTCTAAAATATCTGCTCACTGCAGGTATTTTTGCTTGATTTTCTACTTGCTGAGTTCATTTTTGCTCTAATATATGTTCGCTGAAGGTATTTTTGCTGAAATATCTGCTCGCTAAAGGTATTTTTGCCTGATTATCTACTTGCGGAAGGCATTTTTGCTCTAGTATCTGTTTGCCGGAGGTATTTTTGCTGAAATTTCTGCTCGCGTAAGTATCTTTGCTCAAATGTTTACTCGCTGAATGTATTTTTGCTGAAATATCTGGTCGCTAAAGGTATTTTTGCCCAAATATTTTCTGGCTGAAGGTATTTTTGCTGAAATATCTGCTCGCTTAAGGTATTTTTGCCTCATTATCTACTTGCGGAAGGCATTTTTGCTCTAATATCTATCCGCCAGAGGTATTTTTGCTGAAATATCTGCTCGCGAAAGTATCTTTGCTGAAATATTTACTCTCTGAATGTAATTTTGCTGAAATATCTGGTTGCTAAAGGTATTTTTGCCCAAATATTTTCTGGCTGAAGGTATTTTTGCTGAAATATCTGCTCGCTGAAGGTAATTTTGCTCAAAAGTCTGCCTGCTAAAGTTATTTCTGATGAAATATCTAGTCTGTGAAAGTATTTTTGCTCGAATATCTGCTCGATGAAGATATTTTTACTGAAATATCTGGTCGCTGAAGGTATTTTTGCTCAAATATCTGCTCGCTAGAAGCACAAGTTCTGCAGGGCGTCATTGTAAAATCACACATTTTTTTTTTTACTCTAAAAGGTATAAATTTAGCATCGATATGAATAGAAGGTTAAACGTTGACACCCAACAGCCAAGGAATCCAGTGAAATGTCATTACTTCGTTTCGATTCTGTAAGAACTCTCTTTTACGGAGGTTAAATCATGCTTACAGTAGTGAATTTAAACTTGGGATGCTCTTAAAATGCTTGTGAATACGTTTGGGAGATTACGATATACCCTTACCGTCACGGGCTTTTCTGAAAGACATTAAATTCACTAATTATACGAATATTTGGAGTTTTTCCTTCGGTAAATGACGTGGATATTTTTTTTCCAACGTCGTCGAATGAAAATTGATGTGAAAATGACTTTATAATAAGTCAAGCTCGGTTTGGTACTTAGGAACTTACTGGATATTTAGAGATCTTATTTGATACTTGAGGATTTTATTTGATACTAAAGGATCTCATTTGATAATTAAGAATCTCATTTGATACTTAATGATCTCGTTTGATACTTAAGGATTTCATTTGATATTCAAGGATTTAATTTGATACTTGAGGGTCTTTCCCCAGATGACACTCTCCGACCAGTTGCGCATTGACGAAGGGATTCATAGATACAATAAAAAGACTATTGGAAACGTTCATGCCTGAAAATATGTTGAAGAGGAGTTTGAGACCTACTCAAGCTCGATAGTTCCTAGTCGTTTCTGCAATTTCAGCAGCCATTGCCTGGCCCTCCCTGGTCCTAACTACTTTACGTCTGATCTCGCTTCCTTTCCTCCATCTTGCTGCCCAACCTCTTTAACTTGTTATTCACAAGGCAACTCCATGTAACTCCCCCCCCCCCTACTTTCTTAGGTTAATCTGACTGTCTAAGCCTCCAAAATCTTTTCCCCCTTCCAATCGTTGGGCCATTATTCTTAACTAGTGTATGCAATCCGTCAAAAATTGACGTAGGCAGATTCACCCCTTTCCACCCCTCCCCCTTTCCTAACTACAACATGCTAGTTCAGGCGATTGCTATTCACTGTGACAGGAATATAAATGAGTGTGTATATATATATATATGTATATATATGCGATGTGTGTATATAATTATTATTTTTATTATTATTGTTATTATTATATTTTTTTGATAAGCTACAACCCTAGTTGGAAAAGAAGGGAAAATAGCCCAGTGAGGAAAGGAAATTAGGAAATAATCAGCAAGAGAAGATTAAGAACAATAACATTAAAATAAATCTTTAAAATCTTTCATATATAAACTATAAACACTTCAAAATAACAAGAGGAAGAGAAATAAGATAAAATAGTGTGCCCGACTGTATCCTCAAGCAAGAGATATCTTACCCAAGACACTGGAAGACAATGGTACAGAGGCTATGGCACTACCCAATGGTTTGATTTTGGAGTGTCCTTCTCTTAGAAGAGCTGCTTACTATAGCTAAAGAGTTTTTTCTACCCTTACTAAGTGGAAAGTAGCCCCTGAACAATTACAGAGCAGTAGTTAACCTCCAAAGAGAAGAAGAATTATTGGGTAATTTCAGGGTTGTCAAGTGTATGAGGAAAGAGCAGAATGTGTAAAGAATAGGTTTGACTATTCGGTGTATGTGTCAGTAGAGATGAAATGAGCCATAACCAGAGAGAGGGATGCAATCTATTACTGTCTGACCAGTCAAAGGATCCAATAACTCTCTTGCGGAAGTATCTCAACGGGTGTCTGGTGCCTTTGCCAACCACCCTACTACCTACTGTATATCCCTTTCTGAATTAGGATGCTTTAACGTGGTGAATGACTTTGCATATCGCCATGATCAGTAAAGATGTATTAGTCAACCCCACCCATACAAGGTTGGTTTGCTGTGAGCATCAGACAAAAATTCCCACCATCACCAATCCGCACTTCTAGTTTGGCGATGAAAACTGGCCAAACCCCAGACATGAATTGACATGTCTGAGGCTTTTATCCTGCAGTGGACTAGAATCGGCTGCATTTGTTGTTTTTTGAGCAAGCTAAAAACAATAAGATAAGATAATTAATTATTTTTTTTAGGTGTTAATATATTAAGTTACAGCAGTTTTGCTAAAAGTGGATTTCACCCAGTGCGGGAACGGACAAATCACCTTAAAATTCAGAAGTACAGTTGGACACAGGAGTCCCTGGTACACCTCACACAGGAAATCCATTCTGTCACACCCTTGTTGCGCAGCCGGTAACCAAACAGATCCTGTATGGAGAGTTAGCTGAGGTGGTAGATGGGGCTACACACCGGGACTCGCCGTTCAGTTAGTGTGTTACAGGGCGTACTTCCTAAAAGCAAGGTGTACCAGGAGTTCCTGTGTCCAACTGTACGTTTAAGTTGGCAATGTTGCGTTTTTCTCTTTAAAGGCCTGAAAGGTGCTCATGAATGGCAGAGACAAAGGACAATGCCCTAGAGACTGACCATATAGACATATGATCAGCACCCAATCTTTGACCTAGTAGGGCCAGGCAATGGCTGCTGATGACTCGGCAAGTAGACCTATAGGCTCCCCCCAAACACTACAAGATACTATCGGGTTTGAGCAAAACTCGAGCTCCCGTCCAGCAGAACGTCAGGCAGGGATAAAATTATGATTAAAACATGATAACATTCTCAATACTCATTCTACCTGGCTTCTGTAAGCATTGATCTAACAAGATATAAAAGTGGTTACCTCTAAAAAAGTTTATTTTCATTCTTTTTTCAGTTACGTCAGATGGATTTATTTTATGCAGTAATTTATACAAAAAAATTTTTCAGGAAGATCTTTTAAAATTTAATCAAACTTGCACCACATTTATTTGTAGGTACCTGCTATACCCCTGAGATTTATTTTCTTTTAATTGAAATGGGAAATAAAAAATGAAAAACTCCCATACCTGGGAATGACTTTTCCGTCCATACTGGGTAATTGGAACTGTTATATGCCTTCCGAGCGAGTGAAGATTGTTAAAAAATAACTAGTCATTTATACAGAGATTACAGTTTGCTACTTTTTTCAGAAGTAATTGCTAGGATTTTTTTCTTATTTAGAACTTTATCCAAAGGCATATCTTGGAAGATGATCTTCTTTTCCTTTGTATAAAAAGCCATGTATGTGTGTGTTGAAACATATGTACTTATATGCATATATATATATATATATATATATATATATATGCATATATATACACATATGTGAATATGATACATATGTAAACATATATACACTTTAATATAAAGGCATTGGCGGTGAAATTTTAATACAAAAATATTTTGTATGGTAGCTTCGAAATTAATTGACAAAAATTGTTAAATGAAAACTTTAGGAATATAAAGATGAACAAAATAACATCGAGCTTTGATTACATAAATGATCTTTCACAAGGCATCACAGAATATCATGAAGCTTACGATTCAATTTTTTACAGCCAGGTTGACGTCATTTCTTCAGGAATGTCATCTCTTGTTCAAAGCTGGGTAATTTATGAAGCTTACACTCTCCCTCAGAAATTTGTATATGATCTGCATTGATCTCGGACTCGATTCTATTTGGAGCGGTGCCTTTCCTTATGACAAAGTGTGGTCTCCGTGCTCCATTTTTCTTGTTTCTTCGATGCAGTTCAAGATTCCAAGGTTGCAAAGGGGTCGATGCAGAGCTTTTATAAGTGGCCTCGATTGTGCAACGCAGCATAGGACGTGAAGCTTACTCGCTCCTTCAGAAGTTCCATATTTGAAGACTGCGTTGGTCCCCGACTCCAGTTTATCTGGAACTGCATCACTCTCCACAACAGCTTGGAGTCTCTTGGCTCCATAGTTCTCTCCCCGGTGAAGCATCCACTGCGCTTACATCCAGGTCATCCATGTCTTGCCACTTCTAAATGCGGTACTTGGCCATGTTACTCTATGTTTAAAAGGAATAGGCAATATCTTGGTGGCGTTCAAAGGTCGGAGATAGTTTCTGCCCGGCCAGACTGTCGTCTAGATAGTTTTCAGAACGGAAGTGGGCGAAAGAATTACTTGAGGTGATAAGAATAAGAGTAACAGCTCTCCTTTAAAGGTTTGAAGGCCTCCTATTAATGGTAGAGGCAAAGGGCAGTAATTACTCTATCATGCAAGAAAATACCTTAGAGACTGACCATATATACATATGATCAGCGCCCAAACTAGAACCAGGGAGGGCCAGGCAATGACTGATGATGACTAAGCAGCTAGACATATAGGTTTCCCTAAACCCCCCATCATTAGCTCACAAGGATGGTGAGGTTGCAGACCCTACACGACACTATCAAGCTTTAGTGGGACTCGAACCCCACTCCTGCAGAATGTCAGACAGGGACGTTTCCAATTGTACACTAGAACCCCTTATCAATAACTGGGAAGACCATTTATGACCTGCCCCCTAAGGTAAGAGACCTTTCTGGCATAAGGCCTTGTTATCACAACACGAGGATTGAGAGCCCTGAGAAATAGAGTTCCAAAATCTGGGAGGAAGAAAGATCTTGAGAGTCAGTTGTATCCATTTGAAGAGTGTGATCTCCTCAAGGCAAGTTTGAAGTAACCTGAACAAATACGTTTGAAACACGTGTGACGTACCATTAAGTTTTTTATGAATGGGAACTAAGAAATAGAATAGAATAGGGGGAGGAGAATAACTGCCACAATAGATGGGAATGAAAGAGAAGAAACAAAGAAGAAGAGTGAATTAAAGCAATAAAACAGCGTTTATATATTACGAAATCAGGAATAAGGAGAAAAATTGATTTATTCACTAGATTCCAGTTTTGGGAGCAAAATTTTATTTGAAACATCAGTGACAAAAAGAGACCGACCAGACTTGAATTGCTACTAACCGCTGTCATGTGAGATGTCGCATGAGGAAACTCTGGTTGGTGAATAATTGGCCATTTCCCCTCGTCTCCCTCTCCACGCGCTGAGATATCAAAGGAAACTTCGCTCGTCAAAAAAACGTCGAAAAGATTAGTAAAAAAGTGTCAGTCAATTAAATTTCCCTGTAGTTCCTTACGGAAGGGAAAATATGAGCCATATTTCTTTGGCCTGCCTGACTTTCATCGTTTAACAAAGTGTCACTTTCTTTGATGTGTTGCGGAAAAAAATTCAAATGGCTGTGCTTATTCGGACAAACGTTTTCTCAATAACTGCAGTGGGATATTTTCGTATAAATAAATGTATATCTTGTTTTTTATATGAATAGTCATATATATATATATATATATATATATATATATATATATGTTTCATATTTTAGAGAGAGAGAGAGAGAGAGAGAGAGAGAGAGAGAGAGAGAGAGAGAGAGAGAGAGAGAGAGAGAGAGAGAGAGAGAGAGAGTTTCTGGGTTAAATTTGCATGGCCTTCAAAATGATTAATGTTTTATGAAGCTTTTTATATTATTAAAATATAAAAAAAACCCAAATAGCTCTAAGGTAGAAAGGCTTTATGACTGATATAAAAAATATGATATCAAACGAATTCCAGGAGGTGATTAGAATTCTCAAACAATTTCGAACATCGTCGAGATTTCTTGTAACTGTGACTAAGCGAAGTCGACTGGCTGGCGTCTTCCTCCGTTTCTGAGAAATGGAAATTTCAGCAAACATGTTAACAACTTTGCTGATATTATGAGACTTAAAATGAACCACGATCTCATATACAGTGGTTGCAGCGATGCGTAAAGGGAACAAGTTATTACCTCCGCCAACGAAGTTGGAAAAGGAGGTTATGTTTTACCCCCTGTTTGTGTGTTTCTTTGTGCGTGTGTGTCTGTTTGTGAACACCTTCCTGGCCACACTTTTAATCGTAGAGTAATGAAACTTGCAGGGATTAGCTGTTTTGTAAAAAGCTGGAAATGATAAAATTTTGGAAGGCCAAGGTCACGATCAAGCAAAATGTCCAATTCACGTAATCAGCCGTAAGTTTGGACATCGTTGTCACAGAGACTTCAAACTTAGTTCATATTTGAGTGTATAGAAATCCACGCCAATTAATACATGTTAAGGTCGAAGGTCAAGGTCGAGTTCAAGGCTAGGGTCAAGCAAAAGGTCAAATTCTGGTCATCAACCATATGGACACAATTTTAATCGCAAAGTAAAGAAACTTGCTGGGATTTTGAACTGTTATGTAAAGAGCTGGAAATGATTAGATTTTGGAAGGTCAAAGGTCAACGTCACGGACGAGCAAAACGTCCAAAATTAGTCCAGAGGTCGAGAAATTAGCTGCCCTGGTGGAGGTCTGTGCTCTATTGAGTGCCCCTCCAGCTATTAAAGTGATTATAGTATTTTCCATTGTGAAAGGCTTGGTATTTTAGTTTATCAATTGTCAGTAATCGGTGAACCTTTTTATTTAAGTGTTAGTACACTAATAATGAAACATATAATGAGAATGATAGATAATAGATGAATATTAAGAGTAACAAATGGGTTCCTGGAGATTGCAAAAGATGCAGGGAAAGGAAGATATAACGATGGAGTGATGAGCTAAGAAAGTTTGCTGGTATACACTGCCATTGTAAGACCATAAACAGATGCAAATCGAAGGACATGTCTGAGGCCTTTGTCCTCCAGTGGTCTAGTAACGGCTGATAATGATGATGACACTTATAATACACACGCGCGCACACAACCGATTTCAAAGCTGTGATGTCAACGCATAGTTGTAGCAGTGTAGCACCAACCTAAGTAGAAATTAGAAAAAGCTTATGGAAATTAGTTGTGTGGATGTACGAAGTGCAATTAGGATTTTTTAAGTTAGGAAAGGAGCCTGGATTTGGTGATATTGCTTATAAAATGTTACAATGTAATGGTAGTAGCCTGAATGAGTTGTTGACAACAGTAAACTATGGCTGTATATGGAAGGTTCCTAAGACGTGGGTGGTAAGAGTGTATGTTTTGGTAGAAAGTCATAACTTGGTATACTGAGAAAAGGTAGAGGTGTGTGGGAGGGTCATGATTGAAAAATCCCTATTAAAAGTTGAAGGATTGATAATGGAATAGCAAATGGACGTTGTTGTTGTGAGGTGAATAATAGAGGCCGAGGCCTCAAGTACGCTCCCTTAGTCTGAGGTTGGTGGGTTTGCAATGCCCCTCTGCTGAGTCCCTTTAGCCCCCTTTTACTTCACTGTTTAACAGCAGGGGTTTCCCCTAGTTGCACCATAGTTCTAAATGGCCTCCCTGGTCCCAACTTAAGACCAAAATTCCTGAATTCATAAATCAAGCTCATAAATTCGAGAAATTAATGTATGGGCTGGGGGATTTTTGAAGTAGAAGGGAATTCAAGTCAGAAATAGTTGGTGATTGTGAAGATAGGAAGGGTTGGTGATTGTGTGTAAAGGAGGTTTATGGATAATCTCGTTCAGTGAAAAAAATATATTATTTTATTTACTGAATCATTCATTTGACTTCTTTAAATGTTCCCGAAGCTCCTCAGTAGACTGTAGATCTTTTTGAGTAATATTTCTTTATCATATTTATGTTTTCATCGTTTTTTTACAGTAAATAGGTCATCTTGTTCTTTGGGTGACAAACCTTGCCTAACCTAACCTTACCTAACCTTACAAATATAACCAACCGAACGTAACCTTACCTAACATACCCTACCTAACGTAACGTAGCCTATCCTAACCAACATAACCAACCTAACCTGATGTTACCAATCCTAACCAGTATAATAACTAACCTAAGCAGCATAACCTAAACTAACCTAACCACATTAACCTAACGTAACAGCTAACTGTAGTGTTTTTTTTCCATTCTGTGTAATATCAGTTTCCTTCAGGTAAACCGTGAGTTGACAACGCTACTAAATGGTGAAGTTACTAATTAAATAATGAAAAAAAATATCAATATCAGGTCAATGGTCCTTTTCATGTGCATCCGACCGTACTGAACTCTTGCTGTAATATAATTTTTTAGACTTTTTTTTATGAGATTTGGAAAAGATCAGTATTTCCTTAAAAGGAAAGGAAAATTCGAATCACACTAATCCTCATTTAAGCTTACTCATGGCAATAAAACCCTCGAAAACGGATGCAATGTTTATTCATACTCATATTAACAAAACTAATGCCATTTATTTTCATACTCATATTGAACACCTTTCTTTGTGTAGGACCTGGGTGATTCAAGAGTGAGATGGTGGAGAGGGGAAGCAATTGGATGGGCAATATTTGTAGGTGTCAGAGAATCCTATTTATACAAGGTTTCTATCCTTCCAAAGATCTCTCCATCTCTCCAAAGACCTCTCCATCCCTGTAAAGACCTATTCTTCTTCTTTCTCTTCCTCACCGTTATCCCTACATTAAGGGGTCGGTTGCTTGACGTGCACTCGCCAATTCCTTCTATGAAACGCCTCCTCTTCTCTCCATATCATCCTTCACCTTCTCTAGCCATCTAGTTCTCTGCCTCCCTCTTGATCTTCTCCTCCTAACAGGTTCCTTCCATCCTTCCAAAACCTTTCCATCCCTTCAAAGTCCTCTCCAAAGACTTCTCCATCTTTGTAAGACCTCCTCTCTCCATCCCTCCAAAGACTTCTCCACCTCTCAAAAGACCTCTCCCCACCCATCAAGAGACCTCTCCATCTTTCAAAAGACCTGTTCCCATCCCTCAAAAGATCTTTCCATCTCTCAAAAGATCTCTCCATCTCTCTAAAGACCTGTCCATCCCTCTAAAGATCTCTCCATCGCTCCAAAGACCTCTCCGTTCTTCCAAAGACTCTCCATCCCTCCAAAAATCTCTCCATCCCTCCAAAGACCTCTCCATCGTTCCAAAGAACTCTCCATTCTTCCAAAGACCTCTCCATCATTTTAAAGGCCTCTCCATCCTTCCATAGACCTCTGCATCCTTCCAAAGACCTCTCCATCCCTCTAAAGTCCTATCTATCCCTCCAAAAACCTCTCCATTGTTCCAAAGAACTCTCCATCCTTCCAAAGACCTCCCCATCATTTCAAAGGTCTCTCCATCCCTCTAAAGACCTCTCTATCTCTCTAAAGACCTCTCTATCCCTCTAAAGACCTCTCCATTCCTCTAAAGTACTATCCATCCCTCTAAAGTTTCTCCATCCCTCTATAGACCTCTCTAACCCTATAAAGACCTCTCCCCATAAAGACCAAAAAACCTCTTCATCACTCCAAATTCCTCTCCATCACTCCAAAGTCCTCTCCAAAGACCTCTCTATCTCTCAAAAGACATCTCCATCTCTCAAAAGACATCTCCATCTCTCAAAAGACATCTCCATCTTTCCAAAGGCCTTTCCATCCCTCCAAAGACTTCTCCATCCCTCTGAAGACCTCCTCATCCCTCTAAAGGCCTTTCAATCCTTGCAAAGACCTCTCCATCTCTCGTAGGTCTTCTCTCCCTTTCCAAAGACCTCTCCATCTCTCAAAGGACCTTTCCTTCCTTCCAAAGACGCATCCATCTCTCAAAGGACCTCTCCCCATCCCTCAAAGGACCTCTCCATCCCTCTAAAGACCTCTCAATCCTTCGAAAGATCTCTCCATCCCTCCAAAGACTTCGCCAGGCGCATTCAGTGATAAGTGGGCCGTATGAAAAGGGGAAGCTGAAAAGATTTGTGTGCAAAGAGAAATATGATGAGAATTAAGTATAGCGAGTATTGAGGACAAGTCAATAGATGAAAATATATTCTTTGAAGCAAATGTTATTCCAGGGAGATATTCATCTCTGAGCCGTGCTTCAAAGAATACCTTTTTTGATTAAACCCACTGAGTGTTTAACCTCCTCTGAATTTAATTCCAACACCAGGAATAATTAAAAATAAAGACCAAGGAGCTTTTATGCAATTCCGTAAGAGGTTTACTGATGAGCTGCACTCATATTTAGGTCGAAAACGTAAATGAATGTATATGGGGTAGAACATTTTACTATAATCTGTCTGTATAGGGTTCCTATCGATTTTAATAAACATAGCAATGACAGAGAAAATAGTACTTTAGTAGATATGTAAATCACCCCCAACAGCACTTGCATTTTGTTTTATTTAAAAGTGCCTAAAAATAGATAGAGTTGATATTTTAAACTACTGTTCGCGACCTGTCAAAAATGACGGCTAGATATTTAGACAGACCTGCACACACACAGATTCAACCCTTCCCCACTCTTCCCTTTCCTAAATACAACACGCTTGTTTGGGAAATTTGTGGGAGACTTGTTTTCCGAGTGGTTGCCAGACACTTGCTCTTTGTTATAAAGGGGAGATGCCTGTAAACAAGTAGAGCTATTATTTTAAATGTTTACCTTTCTAGCAAGAAAAGTTAATCATCTTTGACGACACAACGCATTACTCATCAAAATGCCAATCAAGTTTCTTATCCCCAGCAGAAACAAACAGAGAGAAATGAGATTATGTTTGTGATGTCTATTGGCTTAGTTTGGAGACTATAGTTCTACGCAAACAATGTGGCAATGTTTCCTCGGAGTTTATATATATATATATATATATATATATATATATATATATATATATATATATATGTGTGTGTGTGTGTGTGTGTGTGTATATATACATATATATATATATATGTATATATATATATATATATATTTATATTTATATATATATATATATATATATATATATATATATAGAGAGAGAGAGAGAGAGAGAGAGAGAGAGAGAGAGAGAGAGAGAGAGAGAGAGATGCTTTGCTCTATTTGCCAGAATGAAAAAAAGCGGAATGTGATTTGGAAGTCTTGAATGAAAACCTGGTGTGTCTGTGGGTAGGAGTGCCTACTGTAGAAGCATGATTATCTTAGAATTCAGGAAAATAAGTTTAGGTATGTTTGTATGATTAGCTACTCAAAATACACATTTTGTCCAAAATTAGAAAAAAATAACCTAGATAAATTAAATATGATGGTAAAAATTCTACAGGTTAACATGAACATCAGGCGTGTTTGTGCGAGTAGAAGTGTGAAATAAAGTGAGATATTTAAAGGCGACTCATGAGTTGCAGGGGCAAAGGACAGTGGCAGTGCCCTAGAAACTGATCATATATACATACGATCAGCGCCAAGCCCCTTCTCCACCCAACCTAGAACCAGGGATGGCCAGGCAATGGCTGCCGATGACTCAGCAGCTACACCTATAGGCTCCCCAAACTCCCCATCCGTAGCTATCTAGGATGGTGAGGTTGCAGACACTACAAGAAATAATCGAGATTGAGAGGGACTCGAACCCTGGTCTGGCCAGGCAGAGATGATTCCAATAGGCCACTACAACTGATGTACTTTGCAGGTTTTTAGGAATTCAGTATTCAGATATTCATGAGTGTCAAAGATGATAAATTTAAATAATGAGATGATAGCAAAATTTTATTACCCGATTTTTTCACTGCTGGCCGATAAGATAAGGAGAGATTACCCTTGAAGTATAACAAGGGATTTAATTTTTCACGGTACTTGAACCCCAGTCCTGCTAACGTCAGGCAGGGACGTTTCCAATAGGCCACCACAACTCTGTAAGGATATAAGATCCCCACATCTTCAGGTTTAGAAGAAAAGTGTTCGTGAGCCTTTTGTTGATGAAGGTATCAGTTTCCATTCAAGTTCCTGCCTTGATAGCTTACGCTGAACTTCCACACAGTAAATTAATGAAGAGCAAACTTGATCACGTACAGAGTCGGGTAAACAAGTCAGGAGTGACGTGGAAGGCTTTTATTACGAAGACGAGTCCCCAGACTCTCTCTCTCTCTCTCTCTCTCTCTCTCTCTCTCTCTCTCTCTCTCTCTCTCTCTCTCTCTCTCTCTCGACAAAATACAGGAAGAACTGGGAATTACAATAGATGGCGTATGAATAGATGTTGAAATAGAAATAAATGTGAAGAGGTGGGTAGAATATTCCACGTGGTTTAGTCATGCGGAGAAAATATATCGAAATGAAGATAGTTGTCTTTGAAAGAGATTGTTGAGCCGTTTCACCTTTATGACAGTCAAGCCTGAATGTCATGTTAAGCAGTAATGAGAAACCAAAGGATGGAAACTAAGAGATAAACGGCTTGTTTAATATTTGTAATGATCAGGACGTTCAAAAAGAAATAAATGTAAAGAGGTGTATAGAATATTTCACGTGGTTTGGTCATGGGTAGAAAATGGAGGAAAATTGCATTGAATGGTATTCATGCAAGATAGTTGGTACGCCATACTTTTGAGGGATGCTGTTTATGTGTGGGTACTAAAGAATTTTTGATGAGCTTTTGAAAGAATGTGAAGTTTATGTTTTAGAAACATTCTGATAACATCAACGATACTCCTGGAAAAAATAACTGGTGCAGTAACCATTTGATCCTTGTTTCGAGCCACAAAGAAGTAAGGGTACCGTATGGTTTGTAACAATTTGTTTGCATGTGGCTTAGTGGTAAAAATGGAGTCACTGTAGTCTCGGTGTCGACTCGGTCATGGTTCGAATCCTTAGCTGATCAGAAGCTATTATTTTGAAGTTACTTATCCGTTTGGTTTCTTGTTCTTTAAGCTGAACAAATTCGATATTAAGAGTATTAAGAAATAATTGTGGATTAGATATATATATATATATATATATATATATATATATATATATATATATATATACACTCACATATATATATATATATATATATATATATATACACTCACATATATATATATATATATATATATATACACTCACATATATATATATATATATATATATATATATATATATATACACTCACATATATATATATATATATATATATATATATATATATATATATATATACACATATACATCTAAGCCACAAATAGTGTGTGTGCGTATGTAATTGTATACAAAGCTTTTGTTGAAAGGATACATTTGGAATACCTACTAAAAGTTTTAAGTGCAAGGTTTTATGAATATTTTTATTTATTTCCTCTCCCATGCAGCAGGGATTGCTTGTCCTTTACAATGGAGCATGTAAATAAGGACTGGCATGCATGTCTGAGCAGATCATAAAGTTTGAGTCGTCCGAAAAATGTTCCATTTGCAAAGTGTTGCCAGAATTGTAGATGCGAGAGTTCTCTTTAAAAAATCATGGTCCATTTGCATGTGGGAAATCATAAATATTTAGTGGAAAACCACTCGTTGAGCTGTTCTTGTAGTTTAGATATATATCTATCTATCTATCTATATATATATATATATATATATTATATATATATATACATACATACATACATACATACATACATACCTACATACATACATGCTATTGTAGGCAACCCGTTAAAAATGTGTTTTTATTCAGATAAAAAGGCAAGGGCACACACACGCACAGGTACACGCTCCCCCTCTTACCATGGAAAGACTGCTTCTCCTCCCTACCTCAGGGATTGGGAGAGCTGAGCGTGACCGATATATATATATATGCAATGGGAAAAAGAATGCCAAAATGGTGTAATACATGTAAGATATGGTATTCCATTAATAATCCTCAACAATTGATTAGAAAATGTGATGCCTGTCATGTTCCAACACACCCCACATGTGCTGAAATACAGCAAAAAATAAAAAATAAAGACACAAAGGTATTCTGCTCAACATGCTTAGTCTGGATAGAAAATATAATTAAGTCGAGACTAAATCTGCAAATAGGTGAAGATAAAGAAGAGGAAGAAGAAGAAACAGAAGAAGAAGAAGAAGAAAAAGAAGAAGAAGAGAACAATGAACAGGATATGTGTAAGGATGCAGAAGAAATCATTGATATAACCTATGATGCCATCCAACAACATACTTATGAAGAAATAAATTACCAGATGGAAACAAATAATAGACCCAAGAGACTCTACCCGGACCTACATAATTTTAGGGAAGAGCAAGAACAAGAAAAAATAGAAAAGAAGGATATAGTCTGCAATATGCTGAAAAGAGGGAATTGCAGATTTGGCGAAAGATGCTACTACAAGCATCCAAAGATATGCCATAATTATGAAATATATGGTAAATGTGCCTATTTAGACGGATATGGAGACGAATGCAGAGATCTCCATCCAAAAATATGCAAAAACCTAAAAGAAGGAAAAGGATGCATTTACAACAAAAAATGTCGATATATGCATCCTGCAACCATGAATGAAAGTAAGAAAACTCAGCAAACTGAAAAGAAAAATGAAAGCAAAAAAGAAACAAAAAAGCAGGCCGTATATATACCGCGCTTTGAACCAAGAGCCCCAAGATATGAGGCCTTTCAACCCAAACCTGCACATTTAGAGCCCAACTACAAGAATGCATCTATAATGCCAGGGGTTGGTGCAGATATGGGGACAGTTGCAGGTATACACACACAAATAAATATGAAGGCGAAAGAGCAAATATAATAGAAAAGTTGGATTTTTTAATGGCAGAATTCCGGGAAATGAAGAAAAGAACATCATATCAGAACAGGAAGGAAGCATGGGAGAATCCATATTATTACTGATATTAAATAATGGGGATGAAACACAAACCATAATAGTAATGAATGCACAGGGTTTAGTCACGAGTAACTCTAAAAGGAAAATAGAGTTCTTAGAAGAACTAACCCAAATTGAAAAAATAGATATATTAAATATAAGTGAAACATGGTATTCCCAAGAGACTGGCAGTGATGACCAGATAAAGGGTTTCCAAACTTATAGATCAGACAGAAAAAATAGGAATCAAGGGGGAACCGCAATATATGGAAGAGACATAAATCAAGGAAAAGTATGTGAAAAATACAGCAACACAGAATGTGAATTGATTGCGGTAGAATTTGAATTTGAAAAACTAATGAATATTGTAGTTTACAGACCCCCAAACACTAAGGAGTTTGACATAATAATAGAAAAAATAGATGATATATGTAGAAACCATAAAGACTGGAATATACTCCTATCCGGAGATTTTAACTTTCCTTTCGTGGATTGGAAAGAACGGATAGAAGAAAGTGGTTGTATGTATACATATAAAAAAGATAGTAATAGTAGCGCAGAAGATAAGAGGCAATTTGAAAAGCTTCAAGATATGCTATTAGAACATAATATGCAACAAATAAACCACATTCCAACAAGAAAGGAAAATGTCCTAGATCTAGTATTTGTGAATGAGGTGAATTATGTTAAAGAAATAATAGTGTATAACACGGGAATTTCAGACCACAATGTCATAGAATTGATAGTCCATTCCAAAGCAAGTGATCGCAGAATTAATAAAAGCACAAAACTTTGGGAAGGATATGGAAAATATAATTTTTACAGTAAGAATATAAAATGGTCAGAAATAAATGAAGAACTGAATAAAGAATGGAAAAATGTATTTGTAAGTGATATTATACAGGTAAATACGGACATACTGTACAATATACTGGAGAAAATTGTTGAAAAATATGTACCGAAAAAAAACAATAAACAAAAGACGTGCATACCAAGAGACAGAAGGATCTTATTTCAGAAAATTAGAAAGTGGAAGAAAAATCTTGCAAAAGAAAAAAATGTGTGGAAAATGAGGGAAATAAAATGTAAGATAGAAAATGCAGAACAAAAGATTATACTGTCGAAAGAAAATGAAAAAAGGGACTTAGAAGAAAGGATACTTCAAAATATAAAAAGAAACCCCAAAGTACTTTACTCCTATGCAAAAAAGATGAATAAAGGGAGATTAGAAATTGGCCCTCTAAGAATTGAAGGACGGCTAACGAATGAAAAAAAGGAAATATGCAACATATTAGCAGAAAAATATAAGAGTGAGTTCACACCAAGAATTGCGAATGAGAATAATGAAACAGAAATGAGAGAAGAAAATGTTGAATATCTAACGGATATAGATATTAATGAAGCAGATATTGTCACGGCTATAAACGAAATTAAAAATGGATCGGCAGCCGGACCAGATGGAGTTCCAGCGATTTTGTTAAAAAAAACTGCAAACACTATCGCGAAGCCGCTTGCAATACTGCTAAGACAAAGTGTAGATATGAGCGAGATATATGTTAAACATAAATTAGCTTATATAACCCCTATCTTCAAAAGTGGATCAAGACTAGAGGCAAGCAATTATAGACCTGTTAGTCTAACATCACATATTATGAAAGTGTATGAGAGGGTAATAAAAAAGAAAATAATGAACCATTTGGTTAAAAATAATTTGTTTAATACGGGTCAACACGGTTTCGTGCCTGGAAAAAGTACACAGACCCAACTGATAGCACTCTATGAAAACATATACAAAAATATATGTTGCTGTTTGTTATTATGATCTCAGACATAGACTGTGATGTTGAAAACTCCGTAGTGAGAAGTTTCGCCGATGACACAAGAATAAGTAGAGAAATTACTTGTGATGAAGATAGGAACTCACTACAAAGAGATCTAAACAAAATATATGAATGGGCGGAGATAAATAGGATGGTATTTAACTCCGATAAATTCGAATCAATAAATTATGGAAACAGAGAAGGAATGGTATATGCATACAAGGGACCTAATAATGAGACAATCACAAACAAGGAAGCAATTAAAGACCTTGGTGTAATGTTAAATAGGAATATGTTATGCAACGACCAAATAGCAACACTGTTGGCTAAATGTAAAGCAAAAATGGGAATGTTATTCAGACACTTTAAAACAAGGAAAGCTGAACACATGATTATGCTTTACAAAACTTATGTACGTAGTACACTCGAGTACTGCAATGTGATATGGTACCCACACTACCAAAAGGATATTGCGCAAATAGAGAGTGTACAAAGGTCCTATACTGCTAGAATAGAAGAAGTTAAGGGCCTTGACTACTGGGAAAGACTGAAATTTTTAAAACTATACAGTCTAGAAAGGAGAAGAGAACGCTACATGATAATACAAGCATGGAAGCAAATAGAAGGAATTACTGAAAACATCATGGAGCTAAAAATATCAGAAAGAGCAAGCCGAGGTAGATTAATAGTGCCAAAAAATATACCAGGTAAACTAAGAAAGGCGCACAGGACATTAATCCACTACGCACCAGCATCAATAATGCAGTGACTATTTAATGTGCTGCCAGCTCATTTAAGAAACATATCAGGAGTGAGCGTAGATGTGTTTAAGAAAAAGCTCGATAAATACCTAAGATGCATCCCAGACCATCCAAGACTGGAAGATGCAAAATACACCGGAAGATGCATTAGCAACTCTCTGGTGGCTATACGAGGTGCCTCACACTGAGGGACCTGGGGGAACACAAACAAAAAATAAGGCAATAAGGCAATAAGGTACTACCCCCAAGGACAAGGTGAGAAGAGTGGCCTTAGGAGAGGAGATCTGCGAATTACTACAGAAAGGCGCTGTCCAGTAAGCACCCCTACAAGAATTGGTTTCTTCAGTCAACTCTTCCTGGTGGAGAAAGCCACAGGAGGTTGGAGACTGGTGATAGACCTTTCCTCCCTCAACAAATTCATCAGGAAAACGCCTTTAAAGATGGAAACCCCTCGCACTGTCCTGGCCGCTATTAGGCAGGGCGACTTCATGCCGTCCATAGATCTAAAGGGCGCTTATTTTCAGATCCCAGTACACCCCTCCAGCAGGAAGTTCCTCAAGTTGAAGTGGGGAGAAGGGGTCTTCCAGTTCTGCACCCTCTGCTTCGGTGTCTCCACAGCCCCCCAAGTGTTCACGAAGGTCTTTACCCTGGTGTCGCGTTGGACCCATGAAATGGGTATCTGTTGAAAAAAAAAGTGAAACTTTTTTTCACTTTGTTCTTTTTAACTTTTAACTTTTGAGTGTAGTATCCACCCTTTATGGTCCTTGATTTTCTACTTAGCTTGTTTCAAAATTCTAAGTTTCTTTTTTGTTTTTAGGAAAAGTTTAAATTTTTTATAATGGTTAGTTTGTGTTCTTGCTTTGGAGACACGTTCAGTTTCAGTATGTTATGTTTTAAGTTTGTGAAAGCATCAATAGTTTGCAACCATAAAATTCCTCCTTTAAAATGATAATTTAATACTAGAGTTTTGAGACTGAACGAAAACCTTTACTTCACCTCAAAAGCTTACTTCTAGTCCCAGCGTTTGAAGACGGCAGTGCATTTTCACTCAGCAGCTGAGAAGGGCGTGTTAACTCTTCACTAATATTTTTCACTAATCCAGCGTAAATTTTAATATGGAGCATTAAGTGACTAGTGTGACCGTTGGTCGAGGATGATCCTGCTTGGAAGTGCAAGCACTTGGATTACTTCTTGAGGCTACTATACCATGGAGTTGCATCGATTTTTTAATTAACAACGACAGCTGCAATTGACCTAGAGAGGCTTGCTTAGAGTGGAGGTAAGTTGCAAACCACATTGATGCTTGTGCCTTGTAAATTTCACTCGAGTTACGCATTCACTTTGAATGAATTGTCTCCTTAACCTGAACCATAAAATATCATCCAAAGGACCAACCATATTGTTTTCATTTAAAATTTAGAATTTATTGCCGGTTTAACTACTTATATTTGTGAAGTGTCTTGTTTTATTCTGCTCGTTCGAGTTCATATTTGCTTCATGCATTTATTATATTAACTGGCAGTTAAATAGTTTTGTTGATATATTTTCGTATATTTGCCCTCTATTAATAGAGCGTATTTATGACATATTTATAGATCCTGAGGACTTTTCTGGTATTGGGGGTTGTTAGTGAGGTTGCATCATCGGTCTTCATAAGGACGGATACCTCGCTTAAATACCAAGAAGCAATAAGACCATCTACGATCCTGAGCCATTTTCCTTAATACATATTTCAGTGATAGTTCTGTTTATGTAAAATAAATATTTGAATTTGCTCTTGATTATAATTTATTGCCATTGATAATTTTTTAAAACCTCCAGTATTTTGAAAATGGCGACCAACGTGGGGCAGGTTAAAGGTCTTTTGCTTCATGGTGTTCTTCCTCGTCGGGTTCAATCTCTCGATCGCGGTCACACATTTTTTGCTTCGTGAATATTTTACTTGTCTATTATTTTGCTGTGTTGGTCATATTTTTTGTGAATATTTGCGAATTTGTATAGGTTTTATTTCCTTCGATAACGCTTTGCTTAATTTCTGAATTTGCTAATTGGTTTATTCCATTATATATTGCACATTTCTACTTTTTAAGTTTTAGCTAAATTTACATGCAATATGGAGAAGTTGATGGCTCTCAAGATCTCACGTGGTCATTGTCGAACACAGGTGACCAAAAAGTGTGACAGTGTTAGGCTTAAATATGGTACTCTCACTGAGCAAGAAAGGATTAGTTTTGTATTATCCCTTCAAAATTTAAAAACAAAGTTAGATAGTTTGGACTCTCAGATAGTGGATATGCTTTTCAGTGAAAAAAAGGATGAATCTGATATCGAAGAAGAACTAGATTGTTGTGCTATTTATACGGATAATATTTTATCATCATTAGCTATGCTCGAGAAAGTCACAGCAGAAATTCCCTTGCCTAGTAACCCTTCTCCTAATATTAAATACCCATCTTTGCCTCTTCCTGTATATAATCATTCTGAGGGGGAAAGCATAGAAAAATTTTTTAAGGATTTTGAGAAGGCTATGGAGACAATGAAAGTAGACTCTTATCTTAAATTTATTTATCTCCAAAATCAACTAGGTAAACAGCCATTAGCTCTTGTGAAATCTTTATCTTCTACTGAACAGAATTATGAGGAAGCCAAAGCCTTGTTACAAAAAGCTTTTGGTTCTGAATTAGGTCAGAAATTTGAAACTATGCTTGCCCTTTCAGGATTAAAATTAACGTATGACTCTGACCCATATGCCTTTATTGGTAAGATGAGAAGCATTAAAAACTCGTTTGCTGCACTTTCCATAACCATTGATGATGTCTTGCAATATTTCTTTTGGGATGCTATGAATGATGGTCTTAAATTACAATTAACTCAAATTACAAATAAAAACAAACCTTTGCTTAAGGATATTGAGGATAATATTTTTGAGGCCACAGAGCGTTACCTTGGGGTTCAGAAAAGATATCAGGAGAAGAAAGTTAATCGTAAAGTTCAGTCAGATGCTAGATCAACATTAAGTTTCGCTAGTAACGTACAGGTTGACTCTTCCAGTGCAGTGAAATTAAAGGGTTGTATTTTGTGTAGGGACGAAAATGGTTCCGAAAATGCTAATCATCCAGTTAACAAGTGTAAGGTTTATGCCTCTCCAAAGGCAAAGGTCGAAAGGCTGCTTAAGTTGAATGCTTGCACTAAATGTGCTAATCCTCATAAAACAAGTGCATGTAGATTCAGGTTCTTGAGAAAATGTAACAAATGTAACGATTGGCATTTCAGTTTTTTGTGTGATAATGTTAAAGTGGCTACTGATAACGTCAATAAAGAAAAGGGTTCTTTCCTTGGAGCAACAAATGGTATGATAAGCATAGATTGCAATAAGGTCCTTTCACATACTGGGGCTTCAATTTTACCCACTTTCTCGGTTGTTTTGTCTAATAATGAACAAATGCGTTGTCTTAAAGACAGTGGTTCTCAGCTAAATTTTATTGATGCTGAATTTGCAAAGCGAAATAATTTGGAAGTATTGGAGTCGAATTTCAGTGTCATTGTAAGAGGTAATAACTCTCAAAGAAATTTGTTGACTAATGTTGTTCGTGTTAATTTAGATAATAATGTGAACAGTTTTTGTGTGGAAGCAATCTGCCTTCCAGAAATCAATACAAAGCTAATTCTTCCAGGTTTGAGTCGAATTGTTGAAAGATTTATGGAAAAGGGATATAAATTTGCAGATAAATTTTTGACAAAAGGGGAGGATATGATCTCTGATATCAAGTTCATACTTGGAACTCATTCTATTCATTGTTTACCAGAAATAACGAAATTGTTTGGCTCTGGTGTTCCCTCTGCATATTTGGAAACTTCCCTTGGTATTATGCTTTCTGGAAATGTTAATGAATACCTGAGAAATTTGCAAAGTATTCCTCACAGCAGTAATTCTACAAGGAATCCAAGCGTATTACTTAGTCATTCTGAGGCTGATTCAGTGACTATTATTGAGCCGGAGAAAGGTCATTCCCCTAATACTGAATGTATTTCTGCTGAAGTAAATTATGCTGTACTAGATGATAAAGGTGATCTTGTTCAATCTGAACTAAAAAAGGCTACCGATGCTATTCTCTCTGAACAGTGTTCTCAGATATTGAATTATGATAAAACTTTGTATAATGAATCTTGTGTCGAAAATGATGTGCATTTGATAAATTATGTTTTGAATTCTGTTACACGCAGTGATGATGGGAGACTAGTGCTTCCTATCTTGTGGAACAAGAAAGTATCTCATCTTCTCGGTAAAAATCAAACTCTTTCAAAGTTGGTTCTAAAGTCTAATTTTAAGAGATATCACAAAGATGGCAAGTCTCTTGGAATGATAGACGAGGTTTTCAGAGAACAAGAGCGTCTAGGTATAATAGAAAGGGTAAATAATTTATCTCAATTCCTGGAGGAGCACCCTAGTTTTTCCTTTTTGCCACACATGCCCGTATTCAGGTTCGAAAAGGAGAGTAGCAAATGTAGAAATGTTTTTCTGTCTAATATTTGTGAAAATGATCCCTCAAAGCCTTTAATAGTCAGCCACAATCAGGCAATGTTAGCGGGCCCTTGCCTTAATAAGAAAGTATCTACTTCTATACTGCAATTGAGATTTGATAGCAATGTCCTGTGCTTTGACTTGAAAAAAGCCTTCTTGCAAATTGTGCTGCCTGAATCTGATCAGCAAAAGCTTTTGTTTTATTGGTACAGAAATGTTGCCAAGAATGATTTTTCATTGATAGTGTACAAACATGTTCGGCTTCCTTTTGGTCTTAGACCTAGTCCTGCTTTACTGCTTTTAGCTTTATATTATATTCTCATGATTGATATAAAGAATGATTCGCTACAAATTAGGAATTTGAAGAGAAATATTTATGATTTATGTTATATGGATAATTGCGCGATTTCATTCAATGACCCTGTCAAATTGAAATGGGCCTTCGATAATTTGAAGCAGATTTTTGAGCCTTATGGATTTGAAGTACAACAGTTTATGACAAATTGTAAATCTTTGCAGAGTTCCATTGATGGAGAAACCGGTGAGAAGTCTACCCCTGTGACCAAGCTTTTTGGATTGCTTTGGAATACAGAGACTGATTCTTTGTCCACCCAGAAATTAGTTTTGGATAAGAATGCTTCATCTAAAAGGCAGATTTTGAGTTCAATTGCATCAAATTTTGATATCTTTAATTTTTGTGAACCTTTACTAAATAGAGCTAGAATATTCATGCATTCTTTGCAGTGCAATAAAGAAATTGGTTGGGACAATAGGCTATCTAAGGATCTGTTGAGAGAATGGAATAATATTGCTAAGCAGCTAAATTCTTCTCCAACGATCTCAGTTAATAGATTTGTTGGTAGGAGAGATGATATGTATAATTTGATTGCATATACAGACAGTTCTAGAAGCATTTACGGCTGTGTTGTGTTCTTATATAATTTGAGAACTAAAAAAACAAACTTTGTCATGGCTAAGAACAGATTTGTTAACAAACAATTAGAATCTAAATCCATACCTTCTCTTGAATTTCAGGCAGTTTCTTTAGGGACTGAAGTATTACATGATATTAGAAGAGAATTAAGTGGTTCTAATTGTGTTGAGCCTATTAACATAGTAGGGATGGATCTATACACAGATAGTTTAGTTTGCTTACATTGGTTATCAGCACACGTTACAAAGTTTGATAAATTACGTAATTTGAGCATCTTTGTGAAAAATAGATTAGATCGTATCTGCAGAATGTGTGAAGAATTTCCTATTAAGTTTAAATTCTGTGCAGGCTCTAAAAACCCAGCTGATGCAATCACCCGACCCCTCTCCTATAAGCAATTAATGAACTCTAATTTTTTCAGTGGTACTGTTGCTGATGCAGATATTGATGTTTTCGCAAGTGATATGATGGAAGTCACCATTCCTAATACATTGCTCAGAGAAGGTATAAGCTCTTCTCTTGAAAGTAGTAACGTTCATGTTGCTACAGAGTCTGTGGTTCGAGAGGATATAAACCATTTGGTTTCTATGGATTCCTTTTCAGGCTTCAAGAGTATAGTTTCAGTCCATAGGTATGTGATAAGGTTTATTAATAACCTGAAAATTGCAGTAAAGATGAGGGACCCAAGTAAATATTCACATTTTAATTGTCTTACTGATGAAGAAACTTTGTCAGAAGCTTATAACTTTGTAATCTACAGAGACCAGCAGATTCACTTTCCAGAAGTTTTTAAATATTTTGCACGGTCTTCTAATGCAGTTAGAGAGATCCCTAATATAATCAGCCAACTTAATATTTATCCAGATCACAATGGTATATTGCGTGTTAGAAGTAAGACTGCACGCTGGAAGGACAGAGATAAATTTATGTTCTCGCCTATCCTTTTGTCAAAGGATAGCGCCCTGACCAAGAAATTAATCTTGGAAATGCATAAAATGACAAACCATGCTGGCGTCTACTCATTGTTGACCGAAGTTCGGAAAACTTTTTGGGTTTCACATTTCTTTTCAACTGTAAAGAAGATTTTGAAAGAATGTATAAACTGCAGACGATTTCACAGACATGCAGTCAAATTGAATCAAAGTCCATACAGAGATTTTAGGTTGAAACCTCCCAATATTCCCTTCAGGTCTATTTTCCTGGACTATCTTGGCCCGTATTATATTAAGTACCAAGGGGTTAAAACAAAAATTTGGTTGCTTTGTATAACGTGTTTGTGGTCTCGAGCTATAGATTTAAAATTATGCTTTGACATGACTGTACCCACATTCTTGAGAGCACTTCAGTTACATATATGGGAGTATGGTACTCCACAATTGTGCTTTTCAGATATGGGATCTCAAATTGTTGCAGGTACTAATTTAATTTCTGATTTTTTAAGGGACCCAGATACTGTGCAATATCTACAGGAACATGGAATGAGGGCTGTAGAATTTGAGCAATACTACAAAGGCTGTAACCAACTTGGATCACTTGTGGAAAGTTGTGTTAAATTAGTTAAAAGACTTATATATGGTTCAGTTCGAAATACTGTATTGAATTCTCTTGATTTTGAGTTTCTTATAGCAGAGACTGTACATTTAGTTAATCGCAGGCCAATTGCTTTTCATGAGTCTTTAAGAGATAATAATCCAAATGAAGTCATTCCTGCTGCAATAACTCCTGAAATTTTGCTAAAGGGCTATGAATTGGTCTCTTTGAGCATCATTCCTAATTTGCAACCTCTTCCAGATTCCGACCCTTCATGGACTCCTTCCAAGGATCCAATAGAGCATATTAAGGACAGTTATAGTAAATTGCGCAAGTCTCGTTCATGTTTAAAAGACATTTATAACTCTGAATTCCTTGCAAAACTTGTGCATCAAGCCACTAATGTGGGTTCTAGATACAAGCCAGTATCGCACAAGAATTTGCAAGTTGGTGATATAGTTTTACTTAAAGATGTTCATTTGAAACCTGCAAATTATCCAATGGGAATCGTTAAAAGCGTTCAGATGAACTCAATTGGTGAAACCACTGGTGCAACAGTAATGAAGGGAAACAAAGAAAGAGTAAATAGACACTCTTCATCATTAATTCCTCTACTGAGTATTAATGAATATTCTCATTCTAAAGTAGTGCATAGGCAAGAGGATGAGCATTCCAATGAGGATCTTGCATTAAAGAGGCCTAAAAGATTGGCTACTTTGAAAGGCGTACGAAAAACGAAAAATCTTTATCTTCATGGAGATGCTTAATATTCATTACTTGTACATTGTAAATAATTCTTGTATATATTTAATTGTATGGGACATGAGGTTTTTTCTACGACTGATAAATAAAAATTCAATTTCTTCTGACACTAAAACAGTTGAAATTGAATGTCTTTGCTGGGAGTGTTGAAAAAAAAAGTGAAACTTTTTTTTCACTTTGTTCTTTTTAACTTTTAACTTTTGAGTGTAGTATCCACCCTTTATGGTCCTTGATTTTCTACTTTGCTTGTTTCAAAATTCTAAGTTTCTTTTTTGTTTTTAGGAAAAGTTTAAATTTTTTATAATGGTTAGTTTGTGTTCTTGCTTTGGAGACACGTTCAGTTTCAGTATGTTATGTTTTAAGTTTGTGAAAGCATCAATAGTTTGCAACCATAAAATTCCTCCTTTAAAATGATAATTTAATACTAGAGTTTTGAGACTGAACGAAAACCTTTACTTCACCTCAAAAGCTTACTTCTAGTCCCAGCGTTTGAAGACGGCAGTGCATTTTCACTCAGCAGCTGAGAAGGGCGTGTTAACTCTTCACTAATATTTTTCACTAATCCAGCGTAAATTTTAATATGGAGCATTAAGTGACTAGTGTGACCGTTGGTCGAGGATGATCCTGCTTGGAAGTGCAAGCACTTGGATTACTTCTTGAGGCTACTATACCATGGAGTTGCATCGATTTTTTAATTAACAACGACAGCTGCAATTGACCTAGAGAGGCTTGATTAGAGTGGAGGTAATTTGCAAACCACATTGATGCTTGTGCCTTGTAAATTTCACTCGAGTTACGCATTCACTTTGAATGAATTGTCTCCTTAACCTGAACCATAAAATATCATCCAAAGGACCAACCATATTGTTTTCATTTAAAATTTAGAATTTATTGCCGGTTTAACTACTTATATTTGTGAAGTGTCTTGTTTTATTCTGCTCGTTCGAGTTCATATTTGCTTCATGCATTTATTATATTAACTGGCAGTTAAATAGTTTTGTTGATATATTTTCGTATATTTGCCCTCTATTAATAGAGCGTATTTATGACATATTTATAGATCCTGAGGACTTTTCTGGTATTGGGGGTTGTTAGTGAGGTTGCATCATCGGTCTTCATAAGGACGGATACCTCGCTTAAATACCAAGAAGCAATAAGACCATCTACGATCCTGAGCTATTTTCCTTAATACATATTTCAGTGATAGTTCTGTTTATGTAAAATAAATATTTGAATTTGCTCTTGATTATAATTTATTGCCATTGATAATTTTTTAAAACCTCCAGTATTTTGAAAATACCTAAGATGCATCCCAGACCATCCAAGACTGGAAGATGCAAAATACACCGGAAGATGCATTAGCAACTCTCTGGTGGATATACGAGGTGCCTCACACTGAGGGACCTGGGGGAACACAAACAAAAAATAAGGCAATAAGGCAATAAGGTACTACCCCCAAGGACAAGGCGAGAAGAGTGGCCTTAGGAGAGGAGATCTGCGAATTACTACAGAAGGGCGCTGTCCAGTAAGCACCCCTACAAGAATTGGTTTCTTCAGTCAACTCTTCCTGGTGGAGAAAGCCACAGGAGGTTGGAGACTGGTGATAGACCTTTCCTCCCTCAACAAATTCATCAGGAAAACGCCTTTAAAGATGGAAACCCCTCGCACTGTCCTGGCCGCTATTAGGCAGGGCGACTTCATGCCGTCCATAGATCTAAAGGGCGCTTATTTTCAGATCCCAGTACACCCCTCCAGCAGGAAGTTCCTCAAGTTGAAGTGGGGAGAAGAGGTCTTCCAGTTCTGCACCCTCTGCTTCGGTGTCTCCACAGCCCCCCAAGTGTTCACGAAGGTCTTTACCCTGGTGTCGCGTTGGACCCATGAAATGGGTATCAGGCTCTTGAGGTACCTAGATGACTGGCTCCTTCTCTCGGGATCTAAGGACGATCTCATCAAGTAGAGGGACAAGTTGGTGGAATTATGCAACGATTTGGGGATTGTCGTGAACTGGGAGAAGTTCCAACTATCTCCCTCTACGAGAACAGTGTACCTGGGAATGAATTTATGTTTGGTCCAGGCCAAGGCCTTCTGCACATCAGAGATGCTCGAACACCTGGAAGAAGTCAGTCAACCATTCCTCAGGGGGGAAACGGCCAACCTTTGTCAGTGGCAGAGGCTTGTGGGACACCTGGTGTCCTTGGAAAAGCTGATCCCCCTGGGCTGGATACGACTACGTCTAATCCAGTGGGACATGAAAAGACTGTTAGCTCCTCAGACCTGGGATCGACCAAAGGAGCTTTCCCTATCGCAGGCATCCAGGGAGGCTCTCCAGTGGTGGCTGGGCAAGAAGAATACACTGGCGGGGTATCCCTCCTGGACTCTCCTCTGGAGATACTACTATTCACGGACGCGTCCAAGGACGGTTGGGGATCCCACCTGCAGGATAACTCGGTATCGGGTCTGTGGAGCGAGGAGGAGAAGACCCTTCACAAGTCTTCTGCAGGACCTGATGGAAGAGGTTCTAACTTGGCCCTAGGGAAATGGGACTACCTTGACGGCGAGATTCGTTCCGGGAAAAAGAAACATGGTGGCGGACGGCTTGAGTCCTAGGCACCGAATGGTTCCTTCATCCAGAAGTAGCAAGGAGTGTCAGCAAGGTGGGGATCTCCCTCCCTGGATGTCTTTGCAACCAGGCTGAATGCCAAACTACCAGTGTTGTGCTCCCTAGTCCTGGATCCTACAGCAGTCATTGAAGACGCTTTTCAACATCCGTGGGATGGCCTGGATGCTTACGCGTTCCCTCCGTTCGGACTCCTATGGCAGACCCTAAACAGACTAAGGACCTCCAAAGGAGCTCAGCTGACTCTAATCGCCCCTGGTTGTCGGAAAAGGAGTGGTACCCTGACCTACGAGACCTAGCAGTGGCCCAGCCGTGGTCCCTTCCCATCAGAGGAGATCTTCTCAGGCAGCCTCACTTTCTGAACTTTCATGAGGGGCTTGGAAACCTATCCCTTCGCGCGTGGAGGTTATCAAGTGCTTCCTGACAAGGGAAGGATTCTCCCCAAGAGCGGCCTCCAGAGGACGGGCTGCCTCCGCTCCTCCTCGAGGGCCATATACCAAGCTAAATGGCTAGGGTTCTACAAGTGGTGCCGGAAGAACGACCGTAAGCCCATAGGAGCCTCCATCCCGACAATAGAAGATTACTTGGTACACCTACGCCTAGATAGGAACATGTCGGTGCCATCCATCAAAGGGGTCAGAGCCGCCTTGGGACAGATCGCGTAGTTGAAATGAATAGACCTGGGTGGTTCCAGACAACTGTCCATGCTTATCAAGAATTTTGAGCAATCTTGCCCTCCCTACTCCTTGAAGGCCCCAGAGTGGCATGTCCTCTTGGTCTTGGACTCCCTCAAGAAACCACCGTTCGAGCCCTGAAGACTGTGTTCCTCCTCGCCCTGGCCTCTTCAAAGTGGGTAGGCGAATTGCTTGGACTGGCAGCCAACGTTAGTCACTCCATCGGCTGGAAGGAGGCAATCCTAACCCTTGTGCCCTCCTTCGTAGCCAAGACCCTGAACCCAGCTGTCTCAGATCTGAGGTTCTCAGAGGTGGTGATCCCAGCCATCCCTAAATCAGATGACTCAGAGGACCTTCTGCTGTGTCCAGTTAGGGTTCTCCGAAAGTACCTGGCATCGACGTCCCGCCATGAAACACCTGTTTGTCTCCACGGGCAAAGTGGGGAAGGCGATTTCGACGAACACAATTTCCTAATGGCTCATGGAGGTAATTCGAAGGGCGTATGTAGCGAAGGGCAAGCTGGTACCCTCGTCTGCCAGGCTCCATGATATCAGGTCCATCAGTACATCGATGGCCTTTTCAAAGAATATGTCAGTCGCTCAGGTTCTTTAAGCAAGGATGTGGAAGAGACAGAACACCTTCACTTCCCATTTCCTGAAAGACTGCTCCTTAGTGTCTCGCGATG
>NC_090759.1:10068811-10086311 GCF_036898095.1 Palaemon carinicauda | reverse complement strand
AGAAAGTATCCAAGACAATAGTGAACATTATTTCTCTTATTATATGGTAAAAAGGATCCAAATCATCGAAAGGCACCATTGCAACCCATCCCAGTAGTGGAAAAACCCTTCTCCAAGATCATCATGGATATTGACTGACCTCTGCCAAAGACAAAGAAGGGACACACCCATTTGTTGACGCTAATGTGTGCGTCGACACGCTTCCCTGAAGCGTACCTGTTACAGGCAGCGACGAGTACAGTTCGTGACCACATTCGGGTTGCCAAAGGTTATTCAAACTGACAGAGGTAGTGTCTTCATGTCAAAAGTTTTTGAAGGCACCCTTAAGGAGTTAGGATTGCAGCACACAATGTCCTCTGCGTATCACCCACAGTCTCAAGGTGCTTTGGAAAGGTTTCATGCCACGCTCAAAAATGTATTACGTGCATGCTGTGAAGACCAGAAAACACGAGATTAGGACACAGGTGCGCCGTTCTTGTTGTTTGCTATTCGAGATTCATGGCAAGAATCTCTGGGGTTTTCCCCCTTTCAGCTAGTCTTTGGACATCAAGTTCGTGGGCCTCTCAAACTTTTGAGGGACATATGGATCCATGAAAAACAAAGTACCAATGTGCTAGATTATGTGGTGAGTTTCCGACAGCGTTTGTGCGAGGTCTTCCAAATGGCTTATAAGGAGATGCAGAAGTCTCAAGGAAAAATGAAAGCCTGGTATGACCAAGCAAACAGGACAGAAGCATGACAATTCCAAGTGGGAGATAATGTGCTCATCTTTCTGCCTGTGCCTGGTATTCCCTTAGCGGCCAAATACCAGGGGCCATATAAGGTCGTGAAGAAGCTCAGCGAACTGGATTATGTGGTAGGGACACCGGACCGAAGAAAGGAACATCAGGTGTGTCACGTCAACATGATGAAACCATATGTTGTTCGGAATACCAGTGGTAATGCCACTGCCCAAAAGCCACTGCCAACCACTGTGCCTGTTCATGTATCAGTAATAAGGAGACAGGCACAGCAACCAGAAGAGGAGGAAGAACAGACTCCTCAAGGTGAAGAAGAGGAGGAAGAACAGAATTCTTCGGCTGAAGAAGAGGAGAAAACCAGTTTCCAGGGCATGCCACTCGAAGCCCGACTTAAGAATTCTGAGGGTCTCAGAGACTTCATGACCAAGAGGATATCCTAGCTTTAGTGGAAGAGTACGCTGTGCTGTTTCCTGATGTTCCCAGCAGGACAAATGTAATGGAACATGATGTGGACGTGGGAGATGCACGCCCAGTCTGTCAACACACATACAGAGTATCACCAAAGAAGCGATAACTGCTTAGGAAGCAAATTGATTACATGCTAGAGCATGGATTATTAGAAAGAGTTCCTCACAATGAAGTTCACCGTGTGTGTTAGTGGAAAAGCCTGATGGTGGAGTCAGATTCTGTACTGACTATAGGAAGGTGATCAACGTCACAAAGCCAGATTCTTTTCCCTTGCCACGTATTGATGACTGCGTGGATACCATTGGGAATGCTAGATATATCACAAAGTGTGATTTGTTGAAGGGATATTGGTGTGTTCCGCTCACTGAGAGAGCCATAAAGGTTTCAGCTTTTGTAACGCCTCAAGGATTATTTGAACACAATGTGATGCCCTTTGGGATGAGAAATGCTCCTGCGACATTCCAGCGAATGATTAACAGTTTGGTACAGGACCTAGAAGGCGTTGTCACATATATGGATGACATTGTCTTGGAAAAACTTTGAATGTAAATATTTTATTCCAACAGGTAGACAACTAAGTTGGTTGGGATAAGAAAACTTCGCTATACTAAAATATAAATTTTATTTCCTCTTTCTATCACGATGAATTAATAGGGTCTTCCTTAATAGTTGTTCCCAACCCACTGTTTACCAAGATTTCCTGAGAGTACAAAAAAGTTACCTTCATTAGACAATGTACCAAAAAAAATAAGGTGGAATACTACACACAAGCCCAAAATATGAAGAAAAACTATGCAACAACGTGTGTAGTAACAGGGAGCTGTCTCAACACACTAAACAATACTGAATAAAAAACATAGTTTAACTCGAAGGCTACAAACATTGTATTCCACCCACTTGAAGAAACTAAGTTTAAAAACTCAAGAATTTCTTAGGGCTAACTGCTAAGACACCGAAGTAAATTATACAAAAACATTTAGCTTGTTAAGAGTACATAATTACATTGAGATGATCGGTATCATTAATGACCAACCTTATAAATCATCCTTGGTGCTTCTTGGTTGATCTCGACGTTTAGTACGCGAATAATAGTCGGCAACAGAAGCTTTCGTCCGGGGCGGCGCCGATGGCTTTATTCTTCCATGTTAAAAAGAACAATCCCTTTATACGCAATTAAGGGAAACAGTATATCCAGTTGATAATCAACGTGAAGACGTACAAAAATAAAAAGCCACCCAGTATGAGAGCGTTGATGTCTTGACGTTTACTCTCTCAACGCCTCACTCCAACACTGCCTTCACTTTTTGCCTGCCTTGCGTCGTAACTTTAATTTACCCAAAACAACCGTAGTATGGTTGTTCTCCTGTGAATAGCAAAAACAAGCAACAGTATCCATTTCTTTCATAATTCCAAGGGAATGGGAGGAAACCAATTCAGATGAAATAAGGTGGTCAAATACCGATCATAAACTTATGAATAAACTTCAGTTTCCTCGCATTCAATCATAAGAAACAATCGTGATAATATATTTTCTAACACATTGTTATCTACAGTGACTCTTGGAAAGAACACCTGAAGAGACTAAAAGCCATTTTCCAACGTTTAGCTGAGGCCAACTTGACAATCAACCTCTCCAATTGTGATTTTGGACAGGCGACAGTCACCTACTTAGGGCATATAGTAGGTCAAGGATCTGTTTGCCCAGTGCAAGCAAAGATTGAGTGCATACAACAATTTCTAGTCCCGCAAAGCCGCCGAGCATTGCGTCGGTTCTTGGGAATGACCGGTTATTACAAGAAGTTCTGTGAGAACTACTCTACCATAGCCTTGCCTCTCACTAATCTTCTCAAAAAGAATAACAAGTATGTTTGGTCTAACCACTGTCAAGATGCATTTGAATCACTTAAGAGGTTGCTAAGTCTATCACCTGTGCTGAAGGCACCAGATTTTGACAGAGAATTTGAGGGAGCAGTAGATGCCAGTGATCATGGGGCTGGTGCAGTCTTATTGCAGGAAGATGATCAAAACATGAAACACCCTGTGGCATACTGCTCTAAGAAATTAAACCGGCATGAAAAGAACTATGCCCCGGTAGAAAAGGAGTTATTGGCTTTAGTCCTTGCTGTAGAACATTCCTCTATTTACCTTCAATCTAATTCATCACCTACTAACATCTTTATGGACCACAATCCCTTAAAATTCTTGCAAACCATGAAAAATAAAAACAGCAGACTACTCAAATGGAGCCTATGGCTGCACGAAGTGAACTTAAATATCTTGCATATCCCAGGGAATCAGACCATTCTAGCCGACTGCCTTTCACGGATGAATTAGAGTTTAATTTGTATGTAGGTAGTTAAGAATAGATATAATTTTTTTTTTCTGTAATATAATTCCACCTCTTTCATGAGAGCCAACTTGTGAGTTCAGTTTAGTGATTAAGTGGGAGACGATTTCACAGCTTTTAATTACCAGGCACCTGACTTTCCCGGCTTTTTCCCAGGTCAGCCATAAGATATAAGCCAGGTGTGAGAACAAGGCTTTCTCATAGAGAGGACAAAGCACCCATAGAGAAGAGGACACTTGGTCATGATTTGCCAACACCCAGAAAAGGAAGGTGTGGTCATGGATGCCATTGGACCTCAAGCCATGAAGACCACCCTATGAACTCAAAAATGACAACTCAAGAGGAAAAAGGGGATGGCTTTAAAATCTCACCTTCTCGGCCTAAGACCTTCATCAAGTAAAGAAATCAGTTCCTGCCCAAGAGAGCTTGGAATCAGTTCCTACCCGAGAGCGCTTGGAAACAGTTCCCGTCCAAGAGAGCGAGAGAGGGGAACCAGTGTCTGCTCCCCTCAGGACACAAGACACCCAAGCTCCCCATGGTCGGACTCCGCATAAGTCGCCGAAACTCATGCGTAACTCAAGGATCCACCCTTCCCCTTCCTTTTTCCACAACGGAGTTTTGGAGATAGTTTACGTCCCAAGTACACATGCGCCGATGCTGAGAGATAAGTACCGTGACTTGTGAGAGGGAGAAAGTTAACAAGTGCAGAACTGAAGGGTATGTCATTAATGGGAATTTTAAAAGAGCATAGTTGGAAAATAACTTCGGGAATAATTTTCTCTTTAATTCTGTGTCAGCCATTCACATGTTCAAGTGTTATGAATTAAAGATTTTTCTTTTGACTTTAAAGTCCGGAGTGAGGGTCTTGTTGTTATGGCACATAGAAAATAGTCCAAGACAATAGTGAACATTATTTCTCTTATTATATGGTCAACCTTGTATTTTTTTTTTTTTTTTTACCATAACTATTCTTTTGACATTTATGTTCTGTAATTTTTCATTGTATTGAGTGATTTTCAGAATGTAGAAATTAAGTGGTATTTTCTTTTTCTTCTTTTATTATGCATCTAATAATGTTTTGTTTATTGCTGGAGCAAATTAAACTTGATGTCTTGTCTTTCATTTTTTACTTCAATCATTTTGATTTATCAACTTTTATAAAGTTGAAAACATTTCCAGTTTTGACTTGTCATTGTATGTTTGTCTCCTTAAGAATCTTACATTTTTTTTTTCTTTTGTGAAACAAATTTAGTTATGTATTAGATTTTTATAACAGAGTTTTTTTGTCCGTGATTAGACTAAGGAGAGAGGTCAGTCTGTTCTTACACGTAACAAACCCCATATATTCCAACGAGGTGCAGCTCCAAAGTAATATAAATGAACTCGGGAAAAACAAACCATTCCTAACATTAACAGGTTCAGTCTTTTTAAAAGACATTACAGTGTCAATTAGACGACCTGGTTATGATGATACAGTGTCAAGTAGAGAGTCCGATTGATACTCTATTTAAAGAGCGTAGCCTGCACGTTACGTCACAATATATATACAGTATATATGATAAATATATATATATATATATATATATATATATATATATAATGTTATATATATTATATCTATATTATATATATACATCGTATATATATTATACATATATGTGTATATATATATTCATATATATATATATATATATATATATATATATATATATATATATATATATATATCTATATATATATATATATATATATATATTATGTATATCATATATATGCTATATATTATATATTATGTATTATATAGTGTATACATTATATAGTATATATATTATATTATATATATATTTTCATATATATACATATATATATATATATATATATATATCCATATATATATATATATATATATATATATATATATATATATATATATATTTATATATGTATATTATATATATTATATATATATATATTATATATTCATATATTATGTATATTATATATATATATATTTATGTATATAGATATATTACATATATATATTATATATGATATATATATATATATAATATATATATAATATATATATATATATATATATATTTGTATGTATACAGTATATGTATGCATGCTTTACTGCCACAAGGATCACGAGACCTGGTATACACAAAAGTCAGTAGGAAATAATAAAAAGCTTTAGTATCAAGCGCTTTCGTGCATTTTTAATGCAATTCTTCAGGCTACAATAAAAAGTGAGACATAGTTGAAGGACATCAATAAGTAAAATAGGATAGAAAATAAAGTTGAACAATAAGAGAAATGATAGAAAAACCTAGTCAGCTAACTAGCATTGTCCAACAATCAATCAACCCACAGCCAAAATTTGTACTTGAACGTAAAGTAGTCATAAACACAAAACAGGTAAACATAAATTATATAATTCTAAATTGTTGAACAATATTGGTCATGATGAAATTATCCAATTTATGTAAACCAGCACTAATATTAAAAACACAATCATACTTTATCTATATAATACTTGATTCTATGATATTTATCTTCACGAAATCTTTACAGGAGAGCAGCTCTTTGGAGTTCTTCCAGTTTATCAAATGATTATATTCATTCATGTGAACGAATAGTGCGTTGGACATACTACGAACTGGAACGCAATATTTATGTTGATTTAACCTTGTTGCCAGTATTTTATCACTTTCCCAATATATTTCAAATTACAACCATTACATGGAATTTCATATATGTGTTGGTGTGGTACTGTTATAAACACACATTATGGTTCCAATCAAAATGTCTCTTCAATGTGTTATATATTTTAGACTTGCAGGTTACTTCTGAATAAGTCTAAGTAAGTTAACTTTAAAACAGTTTATTAGCAGCTCCATCACAGGAGTATAGGTGGTTTGGTCGGATGACCATTCCATATGACAGGATGATAAGAACTAACAAAAACATATTGTCTGATGATAACGTATATTTAGTTATCTCAGCATTTACATAAAATGGTAAACACAACATTAATATAGGAAGCTATCTAGATCCGGTGAGACACAACTCTTCTCACGGTTTGTTTTGTGTTTACTCTTCATGGAAAATGTTACATTGCAAATGGTTAGCTTGGTCTTGACTTTCGCATCCTGTTTATGACTGACTTGGCGTTCTCACACTCCTCCTAACTTCTCCAGTGACCTTTTGGATCATGGATTTAATCATGTAATTTTACACACATTACATTAGCTCGGACAGCTACTTTCAATTAATTGAACACAAATAATACGTTGAAAATATGTTTATTAGGAGTGTGACTGGATATATATATATATATATATATATATATATATATATATATATATATATATAAATATATATATATATATATATTTATATATATATATATATATATATATATATATATTATTTTTTTTTAACTTTAGCCATAAACAAGTGATTAAGGATAAATGTTCAAATAGGTACATTAAAAAAAATACATACCTAACAGATATTGTCAAAAACAAAGAAAAATGCATGGAAAATACAGATTATTATATGGTACATTGCTAGCAATTATTATATGGTACCCCCCAAAAAATACTGATGTACATATGATTCGGTAACTTGTAAAGAATAGTTGTCACCTTTGTCAAAAATACAGATTATTATAATACAGTAACTAATAAGTATATTTGTTACCTTGGTAAAGATATAATTTCAGTGCACAAACCAAAATTCCTGGTACGTACACGCACCACGGTTTCGTATATTTATATATATAGGGCTTATATATTTTATAAGATGCCCATAGATTCTTCATTTTAACATTTAGGGCTTATATATTTTATTAGATGCCCAAAAAATGATTTTTTTTTTTTTAAATGTTTTCAAAATGCAAATGTCTTAGAGTCTCTTCAACTACATATTACTAGCGTACTAACTGCTTTTCGTGCACAACACTTTTCCAAGACAATTTTACTCCTTCGAGCGAATGAAAGGGCCAATTTCAAATGGCTCTAAATTGAAATTTTTTCAAAAACAAATCAGGAGTGTTGTTTGGACATGGCAAAACGTTCTGTTTGAGCTCCAACTTACTATGCCTTAACCTACGCCAAACAAAGATGTTAATGGCGATAAATATCATCACCGTAACGCTTATTGCTGCTAGTAACACGCAGAAACGAAGATCTGCATAAGTCGGCGACAGGTGGTCCATCTCGGTTAATTTCATCAACCGCTTAGCCACTCGTGCGTTGTATGGGAGAGGTAAAGATGGGATTGTAGTAGATCACGTGAAATTCGGGAAGTAGGCCCGTTCTCTGATGATAGTGTTAATTCCTCGGACCATGTAATTCGTGGACGTACCGATACAACCATCTGCTGCAACGAAGATTCGGGAATAGGACGTGGATCCGTCCGGGCATGATACATTGAAGCCGGCCTTGTCGTATCGTATCCACGAGCCGTTGTTCAGTCTGCAATTGAACTTATTATCGTCAAAGGGATAAAGTTTTTTCAGACAATTTTCATGTGTATGGGAGAGAGCACCGTTTAGCACTATACCTAACTCGCATGAATCCATTGATTTTTTATGGAATTCAAAGGAGTCAGCTGTACATATTTTTTTATTCATTGCGTCTGAACAGTGAGTTAATTTATTTAAGTCTTTAATGACCGTATATGTTTCCTTGTCAGGGGAAATCAATACGTGTCCTGTCAAATTGGATATTACTGGGCTTGAGTTATTCGTCATAAAAGTCGGAAATGGTGATATCCTGTAAGATTGCCAGGCATCGGAAGAATCAAAGGGAATTGTAATCATAATCCTGTAATTTTCAACGCTTACTGTAATTAGGCTGTAATAAAATTCTAATTTATGTGCGTCTAACAAAGGAATATAACCTATTTTCTCCCGTCCGTTCTCCAGAATTAACGTTAAGTCTTTTATCAGCAACAAATGCGGTGAGAGAACACCTTTAGTCGCTAATGTAATAGCTTCCACATAGTCTTTTGATTTCCCAAAGAAATGTGCAATTTTATTATGGATATGATCTATTTTTTAATTATAATACGTTAACGTTGCCAACAAGTCTTGTACTTCTATAATCTGACTGATATTACTAGAATGTTCGTTCACCAAACTCATAATTTGATTGATAGAAGTTAACTGATTCCTTAGTTCTGATAAAACTAATTCGTTTTCATGTGTTAAAAACTCAATTTTCTTATTTTGATTACTAATTTTAAGACGATTTGAAATCCCTAAGCCTAAACTTGCAACAAATCCAAAGATGTTTAGTGCAGCAAAAATAAACAGGTTACGTTTTTCAAGGTTAGTGTGTCTTACTGTCCACATCAAAAGGTCACAAGCCAAAGATTCTGCCTCTGCAACTTTTAGTGTCGGTGCAAGCGAACTCTCTGTATTAAAAGGAAAGTGTCTTCTATGCATTTCATTTAATGAAGCAGCAAACCTTGAAATGGCGCTCTTTAAGCTAGTGACGTCATTCTCTAGGAGAAAAATTGCTTGCATGCGTACTTCTATAACTATGTTACTTGCAGTAATAAATACGTCTTCTGTTCTCTCTACTATAGTGCCATATTTAAAATCTATACTTTTAACTTTAGAGCTCTTCCCACACGAGAAAAATGTCTGAGCGAACATTATCACCCCTAACAATAAAAACTTCATCTTGGAAACGTGTAATGAGAAAAATATATGTAATTACTCCTGTATTAAGAAGAAAAAAGTTTTAACATATAAGTTTCATAGATAGAAATAAAAAAAAAATTCCCTCTCTTCCTTCTCTCTTATTTTAATTTCTTATGTGAGCCAATGGTACAATTCTCTCATCAGTGGGTTGGGATACGTTTTGAACTCTAAATCTATTGGCTGTTAATGTTTCCAAAATGCTAAATGGGCCTTCAAACTTAGGTGTTAGTTTATAATTAAGTCCTTTACATACATTTGCCTGTATGTATACATTATCACCCACGGTATATGCTTTAGTTGGTTTCGTTATTTTATCATGATTCCTTTTCATTATGATTTGTGATTCTTCTAAATTCTTTTGAAGGATATCAAAACAACTTTTGCTTGCATTTATACATTCTTTTAAAGGATTTGATAAATTAGTTGTAGGCGTTAATAACTGGGGTACCATACAATGCCTCGTGCGGCGACATTTTAATTGATATATGATATGAGTGATTCAATGATATGAGTGATTCAGAGTACTTAGTACTGCAGGTATTGCAATATCCCAGTTGGGGTCTGATCCCCCTAGTGTTAATCTTAATATGTTGAAAACCTTCCTGTTCGCTCTTTCCACTAGCCCATTCGACTCTGGGTGATAGATCATGGTATTGATTTTCTTTATGCTAAGGAATTTACACAATGAGGTAAGGAAATGATTATTAAATTCTCCACCCGAGTCTGAGATTATCATGTGTGGAATTCCATGTTTACAAATGTAACACTCGTAAAACTTCCTAGCGCATTCAATCGCGGTTTTAGTTTTAAGCGCTATCAGTTTTGTATATCGAGTCAAAGCATCTACAATTACTAAGAGGTGATTATTTCCTCTGTCTGACTCGTAAAATCCTGTTAATAAATCTAAATGTATACTTTCAAAGGGTTGCTTGGGTACGGGATAAGCCCCTAGGCTGACAGGTGTTTTCGTGTGCCCTTTGTTTTCCTGACAAGTGCGACAATTAGCTATGTGTTTTTTTATATCTGTAAGCATCGTATACCAATAAAACAATGATTTGGCTTTCTGTGACATTATGGAGAACCCCGGGTGTCCATGCAATGGATTTGCATGCAACCAATTTAGGACAGTGGATATAAGTGAGATTGGTACCACTACCTGGTCGTTAGTCACATGTGGTGTATTGCGGGTTTTCCTTGTCACGGATCCACACAGAATATTGTCTTTGATTATATAATTCTGCTGTGTATACTTTATATATTCCCTTTCCTTACGATTTCCTTCCAAAGCATTTATAATTTTTTCTAATTTCTGATCTTTTCTTTGCTCAGTCTGTAATAATTCAGCGCTCCAGCCCAGATCTTCCTGTTCAGATACAGTTTTAACAATAGGCATGGATGTTGATATATCTATTAATTCAGCTAATGGCTCCGTACAAGATGACACGAGGTTTCGTGATAATTCATCAGCAATGATATTTGCTTTCCCTGGTAAATACCCGATTCTCGCGCCAAAGTCTTGGATGATCAAATGCCACCGAGTTCGTTTGGGGCTGTGACTAAAGCCTTTAAAGAAGTCGGTTAGGGGTTTATGATCAGTAAGAACCTTGACGGGATAACCGTATATTCTGAACTTGAAATGCACTAGTGAATTAACAATAGCTAGTCCTTCCTTGTCTATTACTGCATACTTACTTTCGGAAGTTCTCAGTTTTCATGAATAAAAAGCTATCGGGGAAAACTGTTTTTCATATTGCTGAAGCAGTACCCCACCTACTCCTAAGTCTGAGGCATCTGTTGCAATGAAGAATTCTTTACTGAAGTCAGGAAAATTTAAGATAGGAGAACTACACAGTTCATCTTTTAAGGTATTAAATGCCTGTTGATACTGCTCAGACCATATGAAATCTACGCCCTTCTTTGTAAGATCAGTTAGGGGAGTGGCTATTATTGAATAATTGCGTATAAACGCCTGTAATATCCACTACACGCTAGAAATTGCTGTATTCCCTTGACATTAGTAGGTATTGGAAAGTTACGGATAGCCGACACCTTATCGTGGACTACTTTAAGACCTTGGCTATAAAACCCAAATAGACCAATTCTGTTTTGAAAAATTCACACTTATTAATCTTTACCCTTAAGTTATGTTGTCTAGTCTCTGTAGTACTAGTTCTAGTTTACGTAGATGTTCTTCTAAGGTATTAAAAAAGATTACAAGGTCGTCCATATAGGCATGCAATATATCCCCTAGCAAGTCTCCAAACACTATGTTAATCATTCTAGTAAATGTTATGGGAGCACAACGTAAACCAAAAGGCATACGTAAAAATTCATAATGTCCCCTGGCTGTGCTGAAGTCAGTGTATGGGATACTATTTTCTTCTAATGATATCTGGTGAAAGCCTTTAAGTAAGTCCAAACTGGTAAAATATTTATTCTGACCTAACAAAGATGAAATATCGTCAGTACATGGCACTGGGAATCGATCAGGGATCGTTTCCTCATTTAAGTGACGGAAATCTACGCAGCGCCATGTTCGATCTTTTTTCGGTACAACTATTAATGGAAAATTATACGGGCTGTTTGATTTCCTAATGACTCCTTCTTCTAGCATTTTACCTACTTCATCATTTATCTCATTCTGGAATTTCATAGGGAGTCTGTACGAGGGTACATATAATTTTCTGCTTGTCCTTTAACCTTATTTGATGTTCGATAACATCTGTTTTTCCTAAGGATCCATCCGTAGTGGAAAAAACATCATGATATTCAGTTAAAAGTCCAAAAAATTTCTGTTGAATTTCTTCTTCTTGAATGTCTTTATTGATTTTATTTTTAATAGATTGCAAAAGGGATTCATCCGCAACTGTTTGAGCGGGATTGATTTCAGCGACGGTAAGAATACGATGTTTATAAACTTCTACATCCAAGATATGTTGATTTTTGTGAATTACTAAAGTGGTATTTAAATGATTACAGACTTCAATATTACATTGTTGTTGTGAGCCTACTGTTAAAATAGCTTGTGTGATGGACAATCCGTTAGTTTTCAAAGTGTCGGAAAGGATTAATATTTCAGATCCCGGTAACGTTTCCTTTACTTGCACTATTAAATTCGAAGGTACATTCGGCTCGACAGATTTCGTGCAAGATGATATTATGGGTGAACGAGAATTCTGTTGGGTCGGGTATATTATTTCTTTATTAATGAGACAAGTTATTGGTTCTTCAACGTAAGTTACTGTTTTATTTGTCGTCTCCTTTTTATCCAAAACTGATTTTAAGGTATTAGAAGACTTATAGAATTTTCCTTTGATATACACGCCGTGCTTGGCAGTGGCTAAGATAATGTTTTGATTACCCATAGACGGGTATCCTATAATTACAGGTGGATACATATCAATGTTTTGTACAACAACAAAGGTATCGACAAACGTGCGCTTACCGACCTTGTACTGAACATTTAATTCACTATTTCCTATACCCGAGAGCCTTACTCCGGACTTCTCTATAGGGAAGTTCGAAAACAACAAATGATGTGTCTTCAAATCCATGATATTACGTGGACTACCAGAGTAAAAAAATAATGTAAAGGATCGGTGTTCTAAATTTACAGCATATAATGTTGGTCGTAACTCATTTTGGCTTATTATTGTGTGAATTTGTTGCAAATCTACGGGAGCATGCACTGATTTATTTGATTCGGTCGTGTGTTTCATAGGAAAATCTATGGCCTCACAATGATCTGATAAAACATTAAATGGATTATTTAACACTACTGATGTTGATTTGAATGACCCAACATCACTCTCTTCCCCACTGGAGTTAATTATGTGGTATTTGCTTTGCTCTGCACATTCTGAAAATTAGTCTGACCTTGCGAGTTCTGGCTAGACGGCCCAGGATCAGAGTTTTTGAAGAACTGTTTGTTTGTTTTTTATTCTGAACTGCATTGACGTTTGGCTGTTTCTTCTTATTGAACTGAGGATTTTTCTTTTTATTTCCATAGGGAACTGACTGTGGAATTACCTGTGTATTTCTAGGATTCTGTTGTTGTTTACGTGAGTAGCATCGACTATATGAATGAGTTGAACTATTATGTAACGAACAATATCGCGTTCTGCAGTCTGCGATCAAGTGATCTTGACGTTTGCAATTATAACACGTCATTCCTGCGACTTGACTATTATTAACTACGTTTACTTGTTGTGGCTTAGTTTCATTTTTTGCAAAAACTTGTGTAAACAAAGGATCAAGATCAGTACACTTAAACATGTGTTTCTTTATCTGTTTATATACGTCCAATTCTGTACTTGCTGGCGTTAACTTTTTATCAAAACACCGCACTAAAGCTTCTGGCAACATAAGTGTCATGCAAGTTAAATACATTAATCGTAAGAAATTTTTCACGGAGATGTTATCTCTAGTAACCCAAGTGGAATTACCTAAAATATCCTGATACTCGTTCAGCCTATCGGCAATGAGAGCTGCTCTCTCTATGATATTAAGCCGAGTCAAAGTGGCTTGATTAAGTGTATTTCTTAATGTTAAAACTACATCTAAGGCTTCCTCACCGCCATAGATCGCACGTAGCCTAACTTTGAAATCATCCCATGTAACTGCCTCTTGAAATGAAACTCCTCTCAAGTACGCACTCGCATCTCCTTTAGAAAAGTCTATAAAACATTTAGCTTCTTGTAATTGTACAAATGGGTCTATGATTTGTTTAGCATTTAAGTGAGCATCGACGGAAGAAATCCACGACTCGACATTCTGAGGTGAGAACCCATTGACCCGACCTTGAAAAGGAAGGATAGCTGAACGAGCATTTACTAGTGTTACAATGGGAGCGGGGATGGGGTTACTAGGTCCGGGGGTGAGGTTACTCGGACTCACAGGAGGCGTCATGTTTACTTTACTTTTTTTTCTATCTCTACGACTCCTTGCAATCCTATCAAAATATCTTTATGAATACAGACGTCCACTGCGTAAACGCATAAGCACTATTCAATAAAGATTATAACATAATTCCCCAATACAATGATACTAATATAAAGATATTTCCCGAGAACTTCTGAAAGAAAACGGAATTAGCACAGAGAAAAAAAACAATTCTAGACGAGAATTCGAAGTTGAATACAGTTTCCTTTAATGAAAGAAAAAATGAAGATTAGCATACAACTCATCCCAGCAATAATGGACGATTGACTCGTGATAATTACACTTCACTGTCTAAAACTGAAATGAATAAAGAAATGTACTTAGCTTGAGTTTATATGGGCGAAGGGCGATGTCGTCATTTCCTCTCTCTCTCACTGGTTTGCGAGAGTTCAGCTGTTTGGGTGAATGTTTTCGGTCCGATTTCCCGCTGTAATGTTGAACGTAGTGTTTCCTGGATATGATTCTTGAATGTTTAATAAATGTTGAATGTCAGTCCTTTGTTTTCTTAAGATGTTGATTGAAGATACAGTTCCTCAGTTTGTATAACATTTATAGTTGATATTCAATGTGTTCATTTCTTCGGTGGACGTAGATACTTCGTCAAAATTGTAGATTCATCACTATTGATTCTCTGGTTACTAAAGTTGATTTAGTTTAAACGCTGCCACCAATTGTTGGTGTGGTACTGTTATAAACACACATTATGGTTCCAATCAAAATGTCTCTTCAATATGTTATATATTTTAGACTTGCAGGTTACTTCTTCTGAATAAGTCTAATTAAGTTAACTTTAAAACAGTTTATTAGCAGCTCCATCACAGGAGTATAGATGGTTTGGTCGGATGACCATTCTGTATGACAGGATGATAAGAACTAAC
Organism: Palaemon carinicauda; assembly: GCF_036898095.1. Lineage (NCBI taxonomy): Eukaryota > Metazoa > Arthropoda > Malacostraca > Decapoda > Palaemonidae > Palaemon > Palaemon carinicauda. The sequence goes on along the minus strand of NC_090759.1, from coordinate 10,071,218 downwards.
AAAAACATATTGTCTGATTATAACGTATACTTAGTTATCTCAGCATTTACGTAAAATGGTCAACACAACATTAATATAGGAAGCTATCTAGATCCGGTGAGACACAACTCTTCTCACGTTTTGTTTTGTGTTTACTCTTCATGGAAAATGTTACATTGCAAATGGTTAGCTTGGTCTTGACTTTCGCATCCTGTTTATGACTGACTTGGCGTTATCACACTCCTAACTTCTCCAGTGACCTCTTGGGTCATGGATTTAATCATGTAATTTTACACACATTACATATGCAGCCTACAGTATTACACGGAAAGTTCATTATCAAAATACATTTTATAGTAGAAGAATTTCTAAAACCAACTTTAACCTTAAAATATCTTAAAATTTTGGGTAGACAGAGAAAACTATCATTATAAGGTAAATCTAATAAATTATCATGGTTAAAAGCTGTAACATTGTCAATTGCATAATAAGTTTTAGGCTTTTTGTAATGCTACGTTAACTAAGAATTTCGGATGCTTCAAATTAAAAGCGATATCGTATATTCTTAAAACTCATCATCTAAAAATTCTGGGCAACAACTCTTTAACTAGCCATTTTGATAGGTTATACACCGATAACCCCACAGAAGTGATTATCATATCCAAATTTTTAGGCCGATACTGATACCAGAGAAATTACCGATACAGATACTAGCTGATACTCCGATAATTTATAAATTCTTTCTAATGTTTATAATAACAGTATATTGATTTGATGACTGACTTTTCAACCTCATCAGTGTGTGAGGCATCATTAGGCCTCTTCACTAAACAGTACAGGTCAGGCACTTTGTGGTATCTGTTTGACATAAAACAGTATTTTGAAGTTTTTTTTTTTTTTTTTTTTTTTGAAACATAAGGTATGGCTATGTCCATGGCAATGGCACAATCTGATGCCTTCCCGTATATGATTTTTTTTTTTTATTATTGCATATCATAATATTATTCCAACCAGATTACTGAACTAGAAAAACTAACTGTTCATAGATAGAATAAAGTAATGAATTATTTGCCTTTGAGAATTTAGTCTTAGCGTGAGGAGCTAAAATGGGTGCTTTGACTGAAAAAAAAAATAAAATAGGTTTCCTTTTTCGTCACTCAGTCTCTATGAAAATCTCCCTAATAGTGTTATATTCTATATAATACCCTTTTTCTTTTAGTTAACGTTTAGGTACTGTTGTCTGTATGAATTCTAATTTAATACACACCAAGGTGGGAGAGAAGTAGAAATTTAGAATGTATAGGAAATTACTTTGGGAATTATACAAGGAATCACCAGTAATACTAAACTTCATCATTTAGCAAAGACAATATTTCAGTTAAAAAATTGTTAACTATTCTACTTAAAACGGAAAGTTAGTCCCGTTCAGTGGTAAGACAAGAGATTATTTTCGGTGGAATGAATTATAAGCAATTATCAATCCAGTTCAGTTGGAAATAAAGGTGAAATTGGCTAAGCATGATCATCGGAGTATTGTCATTTGAAGGTCATTTTTTGATTGGCCGACACCGATACCAGATACTCTTGGTGGAGGCCGCTACCGATACCGATACTAGTGTCGATACTGATACCGAATCTCACAAAGACACGAATACTATCGGCACATCTCTAATATTTACCCCTTCTGAGAGGGAATACCTCAAGGTAATGAAAGAGTTTTTGTATCGCCATGAATAGCATATCTGTACTTATCAGGGTCACCCATACTAGGTTGGTTTGCTCTGAGCGATCAGACAACTCTTTTACCATTAACAATCCACAGTGGCCAGTGGGATGAAGAAAATTGGCCATTTTTTGCTGTTGTCATTACACAAACCTATCAATGATATTTCAATATTGGAATTATTTTTATTGAAATATGTTTTTTTAATTATTCAATACATCTATTGTAATTTATTTATTTCCTTTCCTCACTGGGCTATTTTTAGCTAATAATAATAATAATAATAATAATAATAATAATGATAAATGTTAGTTGGTCAGCTGGTTTTACTCTCTCATCCAATGAAGTCTGTCCTTCGTCCTTTAGCCTTCTTTTCTCAAATGGCGTCTTGAGAAAATGCTTTTGGGATTTCAAGTGCAGGTTATCTGCTTTCGAAAGGAAATGAAAACGATTATTCCAAGAAACGTGAGTCGGTTTATTACACGAGATAATGAGGTGAAATAAGAGAGGACTGCTGGCTGCCTCGTCTATTGTCTTGAGATAATTTCGCTTTTCAAACTGGGTCAATTTCCATTATTTCTTAAAGAAAATTGCTCATCGGCACAAATACTCACACACAGAAATACACGCAGACACACACACACACACACATATATATATATATATATATACAGTATATATATATATATACACAATATATATATA
>NC_090759.1:10058811-10063811 GCF_036898095.1 Palaemon carinicauda | reverse complement strand
ACACCGTTAACTGTGAGAAAGACAGGAATGTTTATTCAGGTTCTTTTTAGTGCGAGGGAAAAGCGAAGATACAAGCATAATATACACACAAAATTAACTATGTACGGTCGTGTGACATACGGTACATGTTAAATAGGGCGCCCTGATCTAGAGAGGTGAACTGTAGGCGCGTCATCTGGCTGGAGATAAGCAGGTTTTAGACGATCAATGGAGACCCAGTCTTCTTTGCCACGAATGTTTAGTAGGAATGCTTTCGGACTGCGTCGGAAAGGAAAGGGCCCGTGTAAGGGGGCGTTAGCGGTGGCTTGCTAGTGTCGTTGCGCATGAAGTCATGAATTGCAGAGTGCAAATCTGTTGGTATGTGATGCTTCGCTGGGGACTTGTAAGTCTGGCAGCATGGAATAAATTTTCCCACGACGTGATGTATTCACTGGAGATCGTCGGAGGAGGTTGTAGAAGGAAAAAAATTCGGCAGGGACGACCAATGGGTCGCCATACACCATTTCAGCTGCCGAGACGTCGAGGACGTCTTTAAGAATGGTCCTTAGTCCCAGGAGGACCCAGGGAAGCTGAGTAAACCAGTTGGAATCCTTGCAGCGGGACATCAAAGCTGCTTTGAGGGTGCGATGAAAACGTTCAACCATTCCATTGGCAGCGGGGTTGTAGGCCATTGTCTGATGTAGGGTGATGCCCAGGAGATTCGCTAACGACGTCCACAATTGAGAGGTGAAAGTGGTACCCTTGTCAGAAGTAATATCCTCAGGCATACCAAATCTTGCAATCCATCTTAAGTGTAAGGCAGATATACATGAGGCGGACGTTGCAGTTTCCATGGGAATGGCTTCAGGCCAACGAGTGGAGCGGTCGACGACAGCAAACAGGTAACAATGTCCTTTTGATATGGGTAGGGGACCTACAATGTCAACGTGAATGTGTGCGAAATGACGCTGAGGTTGAGGAAAGGTGCCCACTCCTGAATCCGTGTGTCGATGTACTTTGCAAGTTTCGCAAGAAGTACAGGCGTGGACCCAATCCTTAGCATCCTTAGAAATGCCGTGCCAAATGAACTTCGTCTTCAGCAGCTGTGCAGTAGAACGGCACGAGGGATGTGAAAGGCCGTGAGTGAAATCAAACACATGCCGGCGCATGGGAGCAGGAATCCAAGGCCGCGGTCTACCAGTACTGACATCACAGAGAAGGGTGGTGTTGGAGTCTTCGAGGGGGAAGTCTTCCCAACGGAGGGACGTGCAGGATGTCCTACATGCTTGATACTCTGGATCCTGTCGTTGGGCTTCAGCCAGGGCATTATAATCCAATCCCAGTTGAATGGCAGCCAACGTGTTTCTTGACAGGGCATGGACAACGGGATTCATTTTCCCAGGGATGTGTTGAAGGGTGCAATTGTATTCAACCACAGCGGAGAGATGTCGGCGTTGACGGGCGGATCAGGCGTCAGACTGTTGAGTGAAGGCGTGCACTAGAGGCATGTGGCCTGTGCAAATGACGAAGGGCCTACCTTCTAAGAAATGGCGAAAGTGACGAACAGCCAAGTGCACTGCCAGCAATTCACGATCGAAGGTAGAATAACCAGATTCTGCCTTAGACAGTTTTCTGCTGGAGAAGGCCAATGGGCGAGGCGAGCCGTTGACCACCTGCTCGAGTACTGCACCAATAGCGACGTCGCTGGCATCGGTGGAGAGAAGGAGAGGGGCATGTGGGATAGGAAAAGTGAGAACCGCGGGGGTTGATAGGGCCTTCTTTGCATTGCAGAAGGCTGCTTCTTGAAGGAGACCCCACTTCAGATCCTTTGGCTTGCCTTTGAGGGAGGCGTAGGAGGGAGCAAGAGTGGCGGCAATGGCTGGCAGAAAATGGTGGTAATAGTTGATCATGCCCAAGAATTCCTGCAGAGCTTTGACAGTCGAGAGCACGTGGAAATCCTGAACGGCTGCTACCTTCTCAGGAAGGGGATGGACTCCTTCAGGAGTGATGCGGAGCCCTAAGAACGACACTTCGTTGGCGCCAAAGGTACACTTGTCATACCGGACTACAAGGCCGTTTTGTTGCAGGCAGTCGAGCACGATGCGCGGGTGACGGAGGTGTTCCTCTTTTGAGGAGAAGAACACAAGTATGTCGTCCACATAACATACACAGAAGGGTAGGTCCCCTAAGATGCCATCTATGAGACGTTGAAACGTGGCCCCAGCTTTACAAAGGCCAAAACAAGAGTAATTGAAGGTGTATGTACCAAACAGAGTGGTGATGGCGGTCTTGGGGATGTCTTCTGGGTTCATAGGTACCTGATAATACCTCTTCAGGAGGTCGAGCGTAGAGAAAACCTTCACTCTGTGCAGTTAGGAGATCACGTCGGCAATGTTTGGGAGGGGGTAGTGATCCGGTTCTGTTTGCATGTTCAGGCACCTGTAATCCCCGCACGGACGGAGGGAACTGTCTTTCTTCAGAACGATGTGTAAGGGTGACGACCATGTGCTGGAGGCCTTTTGGCAAAGGCCCATTTCCTCCATTTCGGCGAACGTCCGTCTGGCGGCTGACAATCGTTCCGGTGCCAGACGTCTGAATTTTGCGAAGACTTGGGGTCCCGTCGTCTTGATATGGTGATAAATACCGTGCTTGGCAGGAGCCGTGGGTGTTTGGCGATGTTCTGCACGGAAAACGTCGGGGTACGACGTGAAGAGGTGGGCGTAGGCATCCGTGGGTGCGCTGATGTGGAGAGCGAGGTTGGAGGGGGCGGGTTGAAGAGGTGTCGACAAGTACGAGTCTGCGTTGACCAATCGTCGGTGGGCGACGTCGACCAGAAGGTGGAAATGAGAGAGGAGATTCGCACCGAGGATGGGCAATGTGACGTCAGCAACGAGAAACTTCCAATTAAATTTTCCGTTTCCGAACGATAATGTGAGGTTCTCGTAACCGTAGGTGGGTATCGCAGATACATTGGCAGCTACCAAGCGGACGTCGGCAGACGTACACAGACTACGTCTTGTCTTGAAGAGTTCCCTTGGCAAAAGAGAACGACAAGCACCCGTGTCTACCAAAAATCGCACTCCCGTTCCTGCATTTTGTAAAAAGAAAAGATTAGAAACACGGGAGGCCACCGCCACGAGCGATGGCCTACTTACACGTTTTTTGGCCACTGACAATCCTTGTCACATTTCTTCGCGGTTGCCCCGAATCTGAAGTGGTAGTAGCAAAACTGCGGCGGAGGGGAGGTAGTAAGTGGCTGTAAAAGTCGTTGGTTGGGGCGTGAGCGAGTGGTGGGTGGTGGGTGGCTTTGTCGCCGCTTCGGCACGTCATGGGGTAGGCGTGTATGTTGTATGGCATTCACGTCAGCTTCGGTTGAAGTTGAATAGGTGTCCTCTTCGTCAGGGGTGGAGACGTTGTTGGAGGTCTTGAAGTGGCTGTCCATAAGGGCGTCGGATTTGGTCATCAAGTCCTTTATGGGTAAACTATCGACATTGGGTATGGCAGCGCGTATAGGTCCGGATAAACGACGTATCCAAAGGGCATGAAGTAGGTTCACCTCACGAGGAGAGCCATCTGCGGCAGGTTGCAGGCGAGCGATACTGGTCATTTCCCCGAGGGCGAGCAAAGCCCTTTTGTCCCCCAACGGTTGTTGCGAGAGCTGAAAAAGCTTTGCTATACCGGCAGCTGGCGACGGCAAGTACTGCTGGTGAAGGTATGTTTTAAGGGCGTCATACGCTATTGGGGTGTCTCCTTGCTCACAAAGCCAGTCGGATATTGCCGGGAAGGTGTCCTCTTGCATCGCCGCGAGAACATAATCTGCTTTGGTGGTTGAGCGAGTCACGCCCTTGATGCGAAACTGGACTTCCACTCGCTGAAACCAAACAAACGCCTCACCACTGGCGAATGACGAAAGTTTCAATGGGGGAGCCGCAGCATTATCTTCCGTAGAGTCCGCCATAGTACCAACGACGGAGGGGCTGGGGGACGGGGTGGTAGACGGGAGGAGTGAGTCGACTTCCGGGGTCACCAATGTGACGGGCCGAGAGAAGGTTGTGACTCAAAGACAGGATGAAAGCAACTGAGTGAGTTTATTATAGCAAACTCTCCTTTATATACAAAAGCTCAATGCACCAGGAAATTTCATGTTCAAAACTGACACCATTAAAGGTAAGAAAAACAGGAATGTTTATTCAGGTTCTTTTTAGTGCGAGGGAAGAGCGAAGATACAAGCATAATATACAGTATACACACGAGTCACTGCCACATTATTTTTTTTTAACATCTGAGAGTTATTGTATCCTTTGACTGGCCAGACAATACTAAATTGGATCTCTCTCTTTGGTTACAGCTCATTTCATATTTGCCGGCACATACACAGAATAGTCTGACCTATTCTTTACATATTCTCCTCTTTCCTCATACATTTCACAACACTGAAATTACCAAACAATTCTTCTCTCAGGAGGTTAACTACTGTTCAGTGGCTACTTTCCTCTTGGTAAGGGTAGAAGAGACTCTTTATTTATGGTAAGCAGCTCTTCTAAGAGGACATGCCAAAATCAAACCATTGTTCTCTAGTCTTGGGTAGTGCCATAGCCTCTTTTCCATGGCCCTCCACTATCTTGGGTTAGAGATCTCTTGCTTGAGTGTACACTTGGGCACACTATTCTATCATATTTTTTCCCTATTGGAGCCCTTGGGCTTATAGCAATCTGCTTTTCCAACGAGTTTTTTAGCTTAGCAAGTAATAATAATAATAATAATAATAATAATAATAATAATAATAATAAACGTGGATGAACCTCCTTTGCAGTAAAATGTATACAACACTAGAAGTTTTACCCTTTTACTGGGGACAGGAGGCTCATCAACAGCCTATCGAACTCCCTACACACATTTCGATTATTATTATTATTATTATTACTGAAAAAGTTGTTGAAGCGAGAAAAAATTCATTTGTAGGCGAATAAATTTAGAACAATAATGTGAAATGATCAAGATAAGGAACAGATAAACGCGAT
>NC_090759.1:10046311-10053811 GCF_036898095.1 Palaemon carinicauda | reverse complement strand
AGATTTTATCCAAAGCGAAGAGAGAAAACACCTTTGGTAGTTGTATCATAAAAAATTTTAATCAATAATAGTGGATGAAATTATAGAGCTGATGTGAGCAAGTCACTTAGATTTCAAAGTTAAACATATGAGATCGACGTAATCTTTAAATCTGTTGAAAATGCAAATCTGGATCTGGAATCCGGATCCGGAACCAGATCATCTCCAAAAGTTTATGGAGTGGCCCATGACCTAAGATCTATCTGTGATGGAAATTTTGTCAAAATCTGTCGAGTAGTTTTGACGTAATCCTGTCCAGAGACAAGCAGACGGACAGACAAATAAGTAAATAAACCGACTCGATTTTATAACCTCCTTGGCAGAGGTGATAATAATAAAAATGATAATATACTACACCTAATGTCACCTATAACAATACACATCAGATCATTTCCAGCATCACCCTCTCAGGAGAGAGAGAGAGAGAGAGAGAGAGAGAGAGAGAGAGAGAGAGAGAGAGAGAGAGAGAGAGAGAGATTCTCTGAGTAAATCTCCCAGATAACAAGAAGATAATCTAACATCCAAAACCACTTTTCAGGGAAACAAAAACACTATATGCAAATAGATTTCTGAGGAAAAAGGCAAGACAGTAAATAGCCATTAAGATGGCAAGAAAGAGACACTTCATGTCCAGTAGGAACTCCCAGAGCAACAAACATCAATACAGGGACAACAACAATAACAACATGAAGTCCAAAATGATCTTCCTTTCAATAAGAGCAACACCCAATGTTTAACGTTAACTTGCAATGTAAGAAGAACATCGGCAATATCATGGTAATTACTTTTCAGATAAATAACCCCCATAAATTTACCTGAAATTTAATCGCATTGCGAAATAAACCACCGTTTGCAATATCATTATTATGTAAATTTCATAAAAACGTCTCTAAGCTTTTGTGATATTATCTATTCACTTAAATACAGTCAACCCGTGATGATTTATACGCATATTGGAAGCTTTTTCCTTAGTAAACTGTTGATCAGTTATTCTCAGTGTGATCACGAAATCATGTATGATAACGTGAACGAAAAGAGAAACATTAAACGGTATTTTTATGTAGAGGTTATGGATACAAATGTGTTTTTGTGTAGAAGTTATAACTACAGAAGTTATTTTTTTCTAACTAATTTTTCTACGGTCATTTCTTTAGCAATGGGTATATATTTTATTTCTGTACAGTATTCTGGATTAATAAACTCTCTTATTGCTTCAGAAATATATATTTCGTGTGAATCATCTGTATGAATCCTACAGCTATGTTAAAAAGGGGGGAAAATGTATCAGAATATAAATTCAGGCATGTGTTCTTACGTAACTTGACTTAACCAAACCAGACCTAACTTAACCTGGTAAGTCAAACTTTACTTGACGAGAAGATAGTCCATTTGTCAACCCTAGCCCCCACACCCCACACCCCACCCTTACATAACCCGACCTAGTGCTATTCAGGTCATTGTAAACAAATAAATTTACTCCAACAGTATCTGGGGCATATAGAATTTAATAGAGAGAGAGAGAGAGAGAGAGAGAGAGAGAGAGAGAGAGAGAGAGAGAGAGAGAGAGAGAGAGAGAGAGAGAGAGAGAGAACGTTTGATAACACTATTTGACATACAAAAGTCGACGATTTTTTCATTCTTCATCAACAATTGGTTCATCAAAATCTCGATCAATATAACAAAGCCAATAGGATGTGTGAAATGAATGCGAAATATAATTAAAAGTAATACAATTCAAGCTATGGGATGTTGTTATGATAAAACATACCATATAACTCCTACAATGAATACTCGGTATGACTTTAATCGTTGTACGAATATATCCACAATCATTAACCATAGACATGATCCATTCTGTCTTTCATATATTTAATATCTTTCCCTGCTTCCAAATCATGAGGAAATAAATGTATCAATTTTGTTGTCACATTTCAGGTGCTTTCATTAACATTTGCTGACAACATTATAACTTGCAACGTACCTGCAATTACTGACATTTTTGAGTAAGTCGGTTAACAAGTTTACATATGAACAGTAGCACGTTCTGTACACTAGTTAATGGTAGCCTGCTCTTTTGTACAGGTATAATGACTAAACATAATCACAATGGCAATCAGTGTTTGATATTGGAAATAGCAGAAACCATTACTTTAATGGTATGTATTCACTTGCTTAACGATGAACAACAAACTAACAACATAAAATGCAAACAAAGTGTGTGTACTGCTGTGTCATATCCCACTGTTTTTGTGAGCTCACCTATCCGGCCTAGAACTTTCTAAGGTAAATTCTGGATATGTACAAAAGAAGAAAATAGGCAAGTGCTCATAACATAGAGAGAGAGAGAGAGAGAGAGAGAGAGAGGAGAGAGAGAGAGAGAGAGAGAGAGAGAGAGAGAGAGAGAGTCTATTCTTTTCAAAATCAATTCTGATGTTATTGACACAAACCATCGCATATAATAATGGTGCACAGTGATGGTGATTCTCTTAGTGTAGTTGTGCATAATGGATGAACTCGATGATTTTAGGTGTGAACTTTGAAACTGGAATTGTTTAGTGACTACTTTCCACTAGGTAAGTGTAGAATAGACTATTTAGCTATGGTAAGCAGCTCATCTAGGAGAGGCCACTCCAAATTCAAACCATTGTTCTCTAGTCTTGGGTAGTGCCATAGTTTCTGTACCATGGTCTTCCACTGTTGGAGTTATAGTAAGGTTAGATTTCTCTTGATTGAGGGTACACTCAGGCACACGATTATCTCTGTTTTCTTATTTCCTTTCCTCACTGGGCTATTTTCCCTATTGGATCCCTTGGGCTTATGACATCCTGTTTTTCCAACTAGGGTTGTAGTTGAGCTACTAATAATAATAAATAATGATAATAAATAAAAATAATAACACCTATTACCTGAAAGTTTTTTAGAGAATGTCATTTTACATTTTATAAAAATGGCGAGTATTCCGATACAATATTCTGACGAATAATCTGTATAAATCAGTATACTATTCATAATGACATGGAAATATAACAGACGATATACTCCATTTAGTCTGATGGAAGAAAATCATTAATGGAAATAATTGTGTTATTGATTAAATGACGATGTGCGAAAATATTCGATTCGATTTTGTGATGACTTTATAAACTATTTTGTAATGAGATAGATTTCAATTTCTCTCTCTCTCTCTCTCTCTCTCTCTCTCTCTCTCTCTCTTTCTCTCTCTCCCTCTTTCTCTCTCTCTCTCTCTCTCTCTCTCTCTCTCTCTCTCTCTCTCTCTCTCTCTCTCTCTCTCTCTAGGAACTTGCTCATCATTCAATCTGTTGTTGATTATTCGTTTTCATTTTGAAGGAAATGTATGCAACAGCCTCCACGCGGAGTTAGACAATCCACTCCACAAAATATACCTAAATTCAATTCTGGTTTCTGTCAGCTTTATCTGGGGTTATTAATAGCTTCCGGGGATTTATCTTAACGGGATCAAATTTCCTCCTGTGTCTTGTTTCACTGATATTACAAAGTTAGAAACCACAAACTTACTTCGGTCACTTTTCAAAATCCAGTCACTGGGAGATTAGGCTAAAAGCAGTCATACCTCTTATTCAGGAGATTAACTTTTTTAGTCTATTCCAAAGGGATTAGTTTGGGACTCATCGCTGTCTCTAAGCTTTCTGTTCTTAAAGATCTGTGACTGAAATAAGAATACACGCACTTTTCCTTATATATACTGTATATATATATATATATATATATATATATATATATATATATATATATATATATATATATATATATATACATACAGTATATATATAATCATTAGCCGATGCTTGTCCAATGCAGGACAAAGCCCTCAGTCATGTCCTTCCTCTCCCCCAGCCACCCGTTGAGATACTACCGCTTTAGAGTTATAGGGTCCATTGAATGACTAGACAGTACTACATCGGATCCTTCTTTCTGGGTACGGTTCACTTTCCCTTTGCCTACACATACACCGAATAGTCTGGCCTATTCTTTGTAGATTCTCCTGTTCTCATACCCCTGACAATACTTAGATTACCAGACAATTCTTCACCCAAGGGGTTAACTACTTTCCTCTTGGTAAGGGTAGAAGAAACTTTAGCTATAGTAAGCAGCTCTCCTAGGAGGACACTCCACAATCAAACCATTGTTCTCTAGTCTTGGATAGTGCCATAGCCTCTGTACCATGGTCTTCCACTGTCTTGGGTTAGAATTCTCTTGCTTGAGGGTACACTTGAGCACACTATTCTATCTTATTTCTCTTCCTCTTATTTTGTTAAGTTTCCATAGTTTATATAGGAAATATCTATTTTATTGTTACTGTTCTGAAAATATTTTATTTTTCCTTGTTTCCTTTCTTCACTGGACTATTTTCCTTGCTGGGGCTCCTAGGATTATAGCGTTCTGCTTTTCTTAATAGGGTTGTAGCTTAGAAAGTAATTATGATAATAATATGGACTTTGTTAGCCAGTGTATCATCATTAGCATCATCTCATCCTACGCATATTGACGTAAAGGGCCTCATTTAGATTTTGCCAGTCGTCTCTCTCTTGTTCTTTTAATTCAATACTTCGTCATTCATCATCTCCTACATCACGCTTTATGGTCCTCAGCCATGTAGGCCAGAGTCTTCTAGCTCTAGTGCCTTGTAAAGCTCAGCTAAAAGTTTGGTGAAATAATCTCTCTTGGGGAGTGCGAAGAGCATGCCCAAACCTTCTCCATCTACCCTTCACCATGATGTCATCCACTTATGTCACTCGAGTAATCTCTCTTATGATTTCATTTCTAATCCTGTGCTGCCATTTAACTCCCTATATTCTTCCGAAGTCTTCGTTCTCAAATCTTTTAAATTTGTTGGATATCGTATCGTTGTCATACCATGACTCATGTCCATACTCTAATACAGATCTCACTAAACTGATATATAGTTTATTTTTCTTATGAAATTTCAGGCGATTCGATTTCCAAATTTTACTTACCCTAACCATTGTCTGATTTTCTTTCTTCAATCTTTCACTAAACTCTAATTCTAAAGACCCTGTATTGGAGATCATAGTTCCTAAATACTTAAATGATCCTACCTCATTAATCCGTTCTCCTTCCAATGATATGACATCTTCCATTGCATATTCCGTTCTCGTCATCTCTGTCTTTCTTCTATTTATCTTGAGCACATCCTCAAGTGATATTTCATGCATTTTACTAAGCAACCATCGCAAATCCTGTGGTGTTCGTTTAATGAAGACAGCGTCATCAGCAAACTCTAGATAAGCTAATTTCTTATTACCAATCCATTCCAATCCTTCTCCATCATCTCCAACTGTTTTACGCATTGCAAAATCCATGGGGAAGTTAAACAATATAGGTGACAACACATTCCCTTGGAGTACTCCGCTATTATTATTATTATTATTATTACTATCCAAGCTACAACCCTAGTTGGAAAAGCAAGATGCTATAAGCCCAGGGGCTCCAACAGGGAAAAATAGCCCAGTGAGGAAAGGAAATAAGGAAATAAATAAATGAAGAGAACAAATTAACAATAAATCATTCTAAAAACAGTAACAACGTCAAAACAGACATGTCATATATAAACTATTAACAGCATCAAAAACAAATATGTCATAAATAAACTATAAAAAGACTCATGTCCGCCTGGTCAACAAAAAAGCATTTGCTCCAACTTTGAACTTTTGAAGTTCTACTGATTCAACCACCCGATTAGGAAGATCATTCCACAACTTGGTAACAGCTGGAATAAAACTTCTAGAGTACTGCGTAGTATTGAGTCTCGTGATGGAGAAGGCCTGACTATTAGAATTAACTGCCTGCCTAGTATTACGAACAGGATAGAATTGTCCAGGGAGATCTGAATGTAAAGGATGGTCAGAGTTATGAAAAATCTTATGCAACATGCATAGTGAACTAATTGAACGACGGTGCCAGAGATTAATATCTAGATCAGGAATAAGAAATTTAATAGACCGTAAGTTTCTGTCCAACAAATTAAGATGAGAATCAGCAGCTGAAGACCAAACAGGAGAACAATACTCAAAACAAGGTAGAATGAAAGAATTAAAACACTTCTTCAGAATAGATTGATCACCGAAAATCTTGAAAGACTTTCTCAATAAGCCTATTTTTTGTGCAATTGAAGAAGACAGAGACCTTATATGTTTCTCAAAAGTAAATTTACTGTCGAGAATCACACCTAAAATTTTGAAAGAGTCATACATATTTAAAGAAACATTATCAATACTGAGATCCGGATGTTGAGGAGCCACCGTCCTTGACCTACTTACAATCATACTTTGAGTTTTGTTAGGATTCAACTTCATACCCCATAATTTGCACCATGCACTAATTCTAGCTAAATCTCTATTAAGGGATTCACCAACCCTAGATCTACATTCAGGGGATGGAATTGATGCAAAGAGAGTAGTATCATCTGCATATGCAACAAGCTTGTTTTCTAGGCCAAACCACATGTCATGTGTATATAGTATGAAAAGTAATGGGCCAAGAACACTACCCTGTGGAACACCGGATATCACATTCCTATAATCACTATGGTGCCCATCAACAACAACTCTTTGAGATCTATTACTTAAAAAATCAATAATAATGCTAAGAAACAACCCACCCACTCCCAACTGTTTCAGTTTGAAAACAAGGGCCTCATGATTAACACGGTCAAAGGCAGCACTAAAATCAAGGCCAATCATACGAACTTCCCGACCACAATCAAGGGATTTCTGTACAGCATTGGAGATTGTAAGAAGGGCATCACATGCTCCAAGGCCTTTACGAAAACCAAATTGCAAACTAGGGAGTAGATGATTACCTTCAGCAAACCTATTAAGACGTTTTGCCAGAAGACGTTCAAAAACTTTAGATAATATGGAAGTTATGGAAATTGGGCGGTAATCAGTGGGACTTGAGCTACCACAAACACATTTACATAGAGGAGTAACATTACCAATTCTCCAACTAGTGCTAAAAGCTCCTCTTCTTGCTAACTTGCGCAAAATAACAGATAACTTTGGAGCTAAGAAATCTGCTGTCTTTATAAAAAACAAAGGAAAAATACCATTTGGGTCTACACCTCCATAAGCATCAAGGTCCATCAACAGAGCTTTAATCTCACGAGATCGAAAAGCTAAACTAGTTAGTTTAGCCTCAGGAAAACAGGAATGAGGAAGTTCAAGTTTTTCATTACTCTGTTTACTGTCAAAAACATCAGCCAAAAGGGTTGTCTTTTCCTTTGGACAGTGAGTGACTGAGCCATCTGGTTTAAGTAAAGGAGGAACTGTTGCATCTACACCAAAGAGTGCAGATTTAAGGGTAGACCACCATTTATGTTCCTGAGTTGTACCAGAAAGTGTTTCTTTTATGGTTAAATTGTACTCCTTTTCAGTTGAGGCATAAACTCTCTGAGCAAAA
>NC_090759.1:10031311-10041311 GCF_036898095.1 Palaemon carinicauda | reverse complement strand
CATGTTTAGGAACACTGTATAAGTCAGGGTCATCCACACTAGGTTGGTTTGTTGTGAGCGATCTGACTAAAGTTTCCCACCATCACCAGTCCGCACTGGCCAGCGTGGTAATGAACACTGGCCAAACACCAAACATGAATTATTGACATGTCTGAAGCCTGTGTCCTCTAACGGCCTAGAAACGGCTGCATATGATGATGATGATTTGATGTATATCATCATCATCAGTTGTAACTAGTCCACTGTTGGACAAAGGCTTCAGACATGTCATGTCTTTAAAATACCGTATGTTCATGGTTGTTCTATGGCAGTCTGCACCAGCAAATTTTCTTAGTTCGTCAATCCATCAGCTCCTCTTTCTTCCCCTCCAGCTTGCAATCTCAAGGGATTTATTCGAAGAATTTGATTTATTTAATCGACCATTTTAGAAAGATTAATTCCTAAATATTCGTACCCTAAGGAACCTTGACACTATCGTACATATCCTCCACCCCCTAAAGTATCGTATTTTATCCAGGCGTCTCCCAAGACAGTCGACCTGTCCCTTGTCTTATTAGGAATATGAAATTTCAACCGAGATATTTGCATAATGACTTTAAAAGCATCACTGAAAATACATATATCATATCTTTATTCTATCTTTTTCTCGCATTCTTTTCCCGTCATCCATCTGTCTCGGAGGTAACCTAATAAAGCCAACCTCTCTCTCTCTCTCTCTCTCTCTCTCTCTCTCTCTCTCTCTCTCTCTCTCTCTCTCTCTCTCTCTCTCTCTCTCAAGGAATGAGCGAGCGCGAAAAGGCCAGCAAGAAAATATCTTCGATATGAGCGGCAGGTGTTCAAAGACGCATAAAGATCTTATGCTCGCTTCTTACACGTGTCATAAACATGCATAAGTTCCCTCCCCTAACTTTCCCAACGTAAAAGTTCCTTATCATCTTAATAACCCGTTTTAAGGATAATAAACACAACCGTTCTTTGGTTTTATCGTCCTTTTTCCCTCGCCTGGACCAATCGAGTGCTTTGCTTTTTCCAATCATGCTAATGGCACTCTAACTTTGATTTTGTTGGGAGAAAGGCTCTAAAGTAGCATACCTTTCTTTGGAACAAGACTCCTACTTTTCTAAAGGGTTGTAGCCTTCCTTTCTTGGAATACTCCGGCCTACCTTTCCCGGAATGGAAGCTCGTACCTTATGTATTATGATAGCATACCTTTCCGAAAGTATACCAACCTACTTTTCGGTAATATCAGAGCCTACCTCTTGGAGTATGGTCTGCCATCTTTCCAGAGTGTGTCAACCTACTTGTTATTGGAATATCAGAGCCTACCTCTAGGAGTATGGTCTACC
This sequence comes from Palaemon carinicauda, assembly GCF_036898095.1. NCBI lineage: Eukaryota > Metazoa > Arthropoda > Malacostraca > Decapoda > Palaemonidae > Palaemon > Palaemon carinicauda. The sequence goes on along the minus strand of NC_090759.1, from coordinate 10,039,965 downwards.
ATCTTTCCAAAGTATATCAACCTGATTTTTCTGGAATATTTATCGGCGTCAATGACCTTAGATGTCAGGATGCCAAAAAACTTTAAATCAATCAATAAATCTGGAATATTCAAGCCTACCTTTTGAAGTATGGAGCCATCTTTCCAGAGTATCACAACCTACTTTTCCTAGAACGCAATATCCTTCCTATTTGGAGCATGATAACACCTTTTGCAATCCAGCAGTCAACCTTTCTTGTAGTTAAAATCTGGGTGTAATTATCTTATGGTTTTTGCCTAACGTTAAAAAATCAACAGTATAATTAACTGGTAATTACAGTTGCTCTGAATGCCACGTTAACGATCAATAAACACCGGAAAACGGTCGTGAACCCTTTTGATTCAAAGGGAAATTTCAAATGCATATTGTTATACCTCCCATCGCTCGTCGACGGGTGGCGATCAATGATCTCATGGACATATGAAATCGCCAAATATGTGTTACCATCTTCTTCGTCTTCATTATTATTATTAATATTATTTATTGTAATTATTATTTATTATAATTATTATTATTATTAACATTTTTATTATTTATTTATTTATTGCATGCGTATTTGATTCCCCCTGGTTAGCGTTGTCCGATGATCGGATACGAAGACGACCCTGTATAAGAGTCCATTTTGAAATCGGGTGATTACTGCGCATGTGCTAGACCATATATTGTCTCTCTTATATAATTATGAAGAGTTTTATTCTTACCTGATTTCTATTTGATTGTGTGATATTTGTGAAGCTAATCTATTTAAATATTGGTGTAGTTTGTGTTGAATGTTTTTTTATACGAAGAATTAATTATCTGGTCTGTCGTATATAGAAAAGCACACACTCATATATATATATATATATATATATATATATATATATATATATATGTGTGTGTGTGTGTGTATGTATACATATGTATATATATATGTGTGTGTATATGTATATATGTATATATATACATACATATATATATGCATACATATTTATATATATATATATATATATATATATATATATATATATATATATATATATATATATATATATATATATATACAGAGTATTTACATATTATGTGACGCCCAGTAATTATATTTTGGTATATTCTAATTACTTTGAATTCCGATTACTTTAATGAAATAAACAATATTTTAATATTGTTTATTTCACTAAATTACATGCATAATTTGGCAGTATATGGAGAGCGTCGTCTTATAAAAAATACCCTGAAGTATTTTATCTATCTTAAGTCGAATTAACAATTCATAAATACATTGCCTAAATATATTAATGTATTTTGAAAAATTTTGGGTAGATATATATTCAAAATATATACTAAATTTAAAATAGAGTAATTACTCAAAAGTGTTACTAGGTGTGAATTGTATGTTTTATGGACACTTTTGAGTAATTACTCCATTTTGAATTTAGAATATATTTTTAATATATATCAAATGTACTTCTCTTAGGTTGGCGATGTCAGTTCCAGGTCGTTTAGTAAGGAAACCAGTCTTTTTTTTTTTCTATAATTCTATAGTTTTCTATAATTATAACTCGGGGAATTGTTGTAGATTATGAAAAGTAATAGAGGTAAGCATTAGTTTTGCACAATTTAGAACTATATGGAGAGCATGATCTTGTCAACAAATACCTACTTCAGAAGTCCAAACTTGCAACGAATGTTTACATGTTGAAGAGGTTGATATGATTCTCTCGACATTGTTTATATATGACAGATATATTTTAATGTTGTTACTGGTCTTGAGGTAGTTTATAATTTTTACTATTACTTCTCGTATATAGTTTATTTACTTCCTTTCCTAACTGGGCTACTTTCGATGATAGAGCCCTTGGGTTTTTAACATCCTGCTTTTTCGAGTAGGGTTGTAGTCTAACTAGTAATGATGATAATAGCAGCAAATAAACAAAAACACACATACACATACACAGTAAATATACCGTATATATATGTATAAATAAATATATATATATATATATATATATATACATATATATATGTATGTATATATATATATATATATATATGCAGTATATATATATATATATATATATATATATAAATAAATACACACATATATATATACACACATATATATATACACATATATATATATATATATATATATATATATATATATATACATATATATATATATATATACATACATATATACATACTGTATATATTTAGTTGATTCATTTAAAGGTTTGTTTATTATTATGTCATTACACATTGGTAAATTGTTACATTAACGAAAATCAAAGTGAAAGAAGAAAATGAAAAAATGACTTGCATTAGTGATTGAATTTGCGTCTTAACTTCGACGAAAGAGATGGCGTTACAAAACACTCTTTAGAATATTTGTAAACATTTACATTTATCATACGTTATTGTACCGTGTAAGGAGAGCAGTTCAGAATAAACAAGGAGAGCAAAACACGTAAGTCTCACACTGGTTTATTTTTAATGCAACTAAATCTGATTACAGTGGTGTCTTTATCAATTATTAATTTTATCTTAAAGTTAATATCCACTAAATTTAGATTTACTTGATGCAAAGCCGATTATGTATAGTAGCTACGTAAGTGGATTATACACATACAAACATACACAGCTCTTATTTTTTTTTATTCGGGTATTTGATTTAATCGTTTCATTGACATCAATAACCGTTTGCTGCTCTTATCGAGATGTGTTTGATTAGGGAGTCCGATGTATAGTGAAGTGCAGAATTAGGTCATGTTACTATTACTAGACAAGTTACAAGACTGGTTGGAAAAGCGGGAAATTTATCATTTATTATTAATACTAGTGTACGCTTCCCGTCAACAATTCTGGATAAATATTTAGATAGATATGCACACACAAATTTAACCCTTCCCACTCCCTCCCCCCTTGCTAACAACAACACGCTAGTTTTGACAATTTATGGAAATTGTGGTTTCCGATTGTACGTCCCCTCCCCTCTACCCGAGGGACGGGGAAAGACCGAGTAGACATAAGTCTGACAATGCCGCTGAACGTGACAGGAAAGATATGTATATATATATATATATATATATATATATATATATATATATATATACACATAGGGTGCGGCATAAGTAAATCCCTTTGTTTCAAGTGGAATGAAATTAAAGGCTTATTAATCATCAAACCAAATTTAAGGGGAAAACATCAAAATTATAAAATCAATGAACTTTGAAATTTAGTCATGTAGGCCTATTCGAGATGTTCAAAATGTTGCCCTTCACACTCCATGCATTTTTTATCTTTACCAGCAACACTTTTACAAACTTTTTGACACTCTTAAATGGTAATTTCATGAAATTTATCTGAAATAGCATTCTTTAATTCTTGAATTGTTTTCGGCTTCAAATTGTAAACCTGATTGCACACCCCACAAAAAAAAAAAAAAAAAAAAAAAGTCCGGTGGTGTTAGGTCTGATGATCGTGGTGGTCATTCAATTGGTCCTCTTCGTTCTTTCCATCTACCTTCAAAATGTTCATTAACCCCTCCCTAACTCTTATCCCCTAATGGGGTGGTTCTCCATCCTGTTAAAATTAGATATTATTTTGGTTTTCAACTCTTACACAAAATACCGTTTGTCACATATACAAATAATTATCTTGATTCACATTACTTTCAAGGAATATCGACCCTATTAATCCCATGCCAGAAATGGCGGCCCAAACTCCTGGTAAATAAATATCCTTTTCCAAGATGACAGTAGGGTTGTTATTGCTCCAATACAACACAATTATGGCGATTGATATGTCCTTGTAACTTAATGGCTGTATCATCTGACCACCTTATCTTTTCAAGGAAGGTTACATCTTCATTAAACTTAGTCATGAAGATTTCACAAAATTGCCATCGTCTATCTCGATATCCATCATGCAAACTTTGAAGCCCAAATGGGAATGTAAGGGCTCATCTTTAGCTGCTTCTACATTCTGCGAACACTCCTGTCACTGATTGCTGGTAACTTTGCAGAAAGACGCCCACTGCATTTTTTAAAATAACACAGCAACGATTGTTGTATTTCTTGGGACTCTTCTAATCATGTTGCAACAATTGGCCTGCCCACTCTGTGAGCATCACTTACACTTCCTGTGGATTCAAATGTTCTAATGAAGCTTGTGATTTTTCGGCTTTACACCCTTAGGATGTTAAATTCAGCTGATAGCAATCTCACAGTTTCAGTACCATCTTTATCATTTTCATAGTTCAATTGAATTGATTTTGCATTATGATCCTTTGTTAACCTTATGTTTATATGAAATATCTGAAAAATGAAGATTTAGCAATTAATTTAAGAAAAGGAGGAAAAAATTATACATTATAAGATATAAAGATAAAAAGGGTGTTATTTATGCTGCACCATGTATATATACATATATATATATATATATATATATATATATATATATATATATATATATATATAGAGAGAGAGAGAGAGAGAGAGAGAGAGAGAGAGAGAGAGAGAGAGAGAGAGAGAGAGAGAGAGAGAGACGTTCCTATTTATCATATAAGGGATAATATTATCAGCCAAGCTACAACCCTGGTAGGAAAAGCAGGATGCTGTAAGCCCAAGGGCTCCAATTGGGAAAATTAGCCAGTGAGGAAAGGAAATAAGGTAATGAGTTCTTCTCCTTTGGAGTACACTCACTGAGTATCAGTCAGGTATGCTGTTTTATCTTATTTCTCTTCCTCTAGTTTTTTTTTTTTTATGTGAAGGAGCTATTGCTGTTACTGCACTTGAAATATTTCATTTTTATTGTTTATTCTTCACTTGCATTTTATTTTCTTGTTTCCTCTCCTCACTGGGCTATTTTTCCCTCTTGGAGCCCTTGAGCTTATAGCATCTTGCTTTTCCAACTAGGGTTATAGCTCGGCTTGTAATGATGATAATGATAATAATATGGGTTTCTTACCACCCATAATACGGTCAGAATCGAACCTTTGTACATTGATAGGTTTCGGAAACCCTAATAAATACTTTCGTGGTAATAAAAATATCGATATTAGAAATTTATATCTTTGGCATGAATATAAATCTGTTATAAAGTATAATTTTGTGATGGGTTATGTTGCTCGTAATGTTCAAATTAGTTGGTAGCAAATAAAGTGATTGATTAGCCTATCTATTAATTAATGATTAATTTTTTGAATGCTTTTGTTTACCCTTTAAGGAAACATGCATTTGAGTTTCGTTATTATTATTATTATTATTATTATTAGTAGTAGTAGTAGTAGTAGTAGTAGTAGTAGTAGTATTACAAACTAAGCTAAAACAGAATAAGAAGTGCGAACAATGAAATGTTGATGTATCAAGAAAGCATTATATAAGATTGAGGTAACAAGAAATAAAGTAACTAAAACTATGTAACGAGAATTGCATCAGCCTGCTAAACAGAATATTATTATTATTATTATTATTATTATTATTATTATTATTATTATTATTATTATTAGGCTAAGCTACAGTCTTAGGATGAAAATCAGAATGCTACAACACTAAAATCCCCAACTAAGGAATGCATGTCAGTAAGGAAAATATAATTCTGAAGTTATTTAATTACATTATGCAGATCTATAGTGAGAGCATCACCATTCCTATGCATCGTTAGAACATCCTGTGATTTTTGTCATTAATCTTAGAATTGATTTTAAGAAGAATAGATTCTCTCTCTCTCTCTCTCTCTCTCTCTCTCTCTCTCTCTCTCTCTCTCTCTCTCTCTCTCTCTCTCAAACGCTTGAACTATATTCTTCATTAATCAGGTGAAGTAAACTGGCACGTAAAGTTGTATCATATTCCGGTAAATTACATATTATATCTTGGTTAACAGATAGATTGATAGACATATCATTCTCAGCAAGGGCATGTTGGTACCCCTATGTATTACTCTATTCTCTTCATAGAAGACAAGGTCGATTAATACTGGGTTCATTAATTTCTCAATAAATATATACCTTATATATATATATATATATATATATATATATATATATATATATATCAAGATCAATTAATGAACCCAGTGTTAATATCTATACATATTCTATATGTATATATGCATATATAAAACACATGTATATGTACAAATACATTTATGTATATTTGTGTACATTATTCGCTCAATGAATATATATATATATATATATATATATATATATATATATATACATATCCGTTGGGGCTTCATGGTATTGCATCCCTAAAAATAGAAAGCCCCCAATGAATGCCTTCCTCTATCGAGTGATTACTTCGCTTTGATCTTAATTAGGTTAATGGAAGGTGTTTATCGGCACAAAATGAGACTGAAATTGACATCTGTTCCATAAAGTCGCCAGATTTTAATTACAGAAATATTTCACATTAGTTTGATCAATGGTATATATATATATATATATATATATATATATGTGTGTGTGTGTGTGTGTGTGTGTGTGTGTGTGTGTGTGCGCGCGTACTGTATTCATGCGTTTGAGTGTGTTCCTACGTGATTGCGGCCAAGCGCGTTTGAGTACGTGACAGCGGGGCGCTGAAATGGCGTCTGTTAATGGAAGAATCTTCGTTGATAATTAGAGTTCATTTGAATGCTGTGGAAGTCAAAGCCCTCTTGGCCAGACACACTTCCCCCTCTCCTCCTCCTCCTCCTCCCCTTCCTCCTTTTTCTTCTTTCTTCTTCTCTTTTTACAATATCATTGACCTGAAATCGATTGCAAATTACTCTCTGGATATACTGTCTCACTTTCCGCTCAACGGAAGAGTCCTTTAGCCGTATCCCGGCTCTCATTTCGAATCTTGGTTATTTTATTTATATAAACGAATTATGATATTCTTTAAAGAGGAAAGTGATATATTATTCCATATCTTTTTTCTGGATGGCGACGTAAGGTGGTTTCTATGGTAACTACATTGGACCATCTAATGCATCTCTCTCTCTCTCTCTCTCTCTCTCTCTCTCTCTCTCTCTCTCTCTCTTTCTCTCTCTCGAAGGATCTCAGCCTCTAATTGAGTTTGAAAAACTGTTTAGTGTGAATTACGGCGATACGTTTAAGACTGGGACAGTTTTTTTTTTTTTTCTTCTTTTTTTTTCTTTTTTTTTTTTTTGATCGAAGGACGCGAGACAGGTATTTTGCTATTCCGAACTAGGCAGGGAATTATAAATCAATCATTCTATTTCAACTGTGTTTGCAAATGTATTTTACAAATTAAAAAAATGTAGCAAAATTATTTTCTCAACTGATTTGTCATAAATAATTAGTCAAAATTCGTTATTCTATAACTTTTTATCTTTCATCATTTGGAAATGTGACTTCATTCGTTTATTTTTTATAATATTATATGTAGTAGTAGTAGTAGTAGTAGTAGTAGTAGTAGTGAAAAAGATTGGCAATATTGGTGACTGGAAAGACGTCCAGTCCGGACCATTTGGACGTTACGTACCATCCCAAACAAATGAAGAAAATACCATTATTTGATTAAACAATATTTAAATGAACCAAATAGATAAGATAGTTAACGCAATGTTGTACTCTTATATAGATCAGTACCTCCACTTAAAATTCTTACCAACAGTATCCAAAGATCCAGCATTTGCATTGGGTTAGTTTACCCTGAACCCAACCCAACAGTAATACGTGCTCTGACCGCCTGTTGTCCAACCCAAGCCGCATTATCCTGATTGGTGTGTGAGTTCTGCACCATAATCCCTACATCTCTGACCAACCCTTATTCCAACCTACTTCATTTCAATATAACTTGACGCTATTTCGATATAATGGTTTTAATTCATATTATTTCAGACTAAACTGCACTATTCCAACCTAATATGTACTATTAAAGCCCAGCCTACACTATTAATTTCTAACTATTACTATTCCAGCCCAAATTAATCCAAAACTACACCAGCCCAACCTGCACTAATCCAACATAACTAGTACTATTCTAGCCCAGCCTTCGTCATCCTAACCTAACCTGTATTAATACAAATCTACTTGCAATATTCCAATCTAAACCAACCTCTTCTAACCTAACCTCGATAAGTGTTTTGTAACCTAAACCACTTGTTTCTAAGAATACCTCACCGGGCTATTTTCCCTGTAAGAACCCTAGGTCCTGTAGCACCCCGCTTTTATAAGTAGGGTTGTAGCTTAGCTGACAATAATAATAATCATCATTATCATCATCATGCAGGAATAGCCTAACCCTAAGATGCAGTAGCCTAACTGTGACTGAGAAAAAACTCCAGAATTTAACTGTGGTGCAATAAAGAGCAATGTGTGTGGCTCTCTCTCTCTCTCTCTCTCTCTCTCTCTCTCTCTCTCTCTCTCTCTCTCTCTCTCTCTCTCTCTCTCTCTCTCTCTCTCTATATATATATATATATATATATATATACATACATATAATCTTTTTATATATATGTGCATATATATATATATATATATATATATATAATGTGTGTGTGTGCGTGTGTGTATATATATATTTATATGTATATATATATGTGTGTGTTTATATATATATATATATATATATATATATATATACAGTATATATATATATGTATATATATATATATATATATATATA
>NC_090759.1:10013811-10023811 GCF_036898095.1 Palaemon carinicauda | reverse complement strand
TGGATTGGAAATGGTGGTAGAATTTCGTCTCATCGCTCACAGCAAACATAGCCAGTATGTGCGACTGTGACTAGTACAGCTTTGCTGATCATGGCGATATGCAAACCGTTTCACCACGTTAAGGTATCCCTAAATGGGAATGGGGAAATCTGGATGGTTGAACTGGTTCAGGAACAATAACCAAAAAAAAAAAAAAAAAAAAAAAATGAAAATTGGGAAACGTTGTTTCAAATGATTTTGGACAAAGAGAATCTGAATAAAATTCAGAAATACACCAGAAAAGGAGATAATTCGAAATGACTAAAAATTCACGAGAAACAGGAAAATTAAATATTGTAAATTAATTAGAGTGCTCTCAACCCCAAGCCAGAAATAGCCTCAGGCGTTTCACAGCATGCGAAAAGACTGCACATTTTGCTGCAGCACAATCAAATACCTATTCAGAATCGCATGCTGAGTTTTGCATAGAAACGTTCTAAATGAACGTTTTTCACCGGCCAGTGAATAAAAAGCAAGGGTTAAGTTGACCTTGCTCTCTGCCAACGCTGCCGAGAAATGTCGCTTCATTGTATTGGTGAAGTCGACCTGAGATCATCTTTCTATTGGATGTTGATGAAATTGCGTCCTCTTGCTATTAACCAATAATTAAGAGGACGAAACTTGTTCTACCAGATGATGAAATTGAGTCCGTTATTGTGAGGGCAAATGTTGAAAATACTGATTCATTTTGTTTTATTCATATGATTTTTAGGAAAATGGGAGTATTTTTTCGAGGAATATTGCCCCTCTACAATGATACGAATGTTTAAAGAAAATAATGAAACTTTAAAAGAAACCGAAATTCTATTTTCTAGAATTCAGAATTACCTCATGAATATGGGATTTTTCTCTTTCATGAAAATTGTATTTTCGTTCATATTCTCGCAATAGATTTTATCAATTTATGAAACAAACAAATGATTTTTTTTTTTTTTATTGACGTCCAAACATTGCCGCAGGGAAGGAGGGTTGCTAATATCATGTCAATATTTACCATCGCTGAATAAAGGTGCCACACATTCCTTAGGGGCATCGATCACCTGTCAAATTCGCCTCCACTGGTATGTTGGTTAAATTTGGGTTTCTGTTATTTAGTAAATAAAAACAAAGGAGGCAAAGTATTACAATGGTGCCTGAGTGGATTTTTTATAAGTGGACCTAGGGTAATTCCCTAATGAGATGCTTTAAAGGTCTTAAGTAAATGTTCAGGTGGAAAAGGGAAGGAAGAATTACAAGGGACATCTGGAACAAATGTCATTGCACAGCGAAGGGCCATCTCCTAGGCTCCCCCTACTCCATACGGTCTCTCTCTCTCTCTCTCTCTCTCTCTCTCTCTCTCTCTCTCTCTCTCTCTCTCTCTCTCTCTCTCTCTGCAAATTGATCTGGGTAAAAACTGTCGTTCGTGGATAATGAAAATTAAACAAAGGTTGCATGACCTTTTATCGTGAAGAAAGATTACAATAATTGCAATGATTAATTCTAGTAGTGTTACGTATGTGATCGTTGTGCGTGCGTGTGTGCGTGCAAGAATGTGTCTCAGAAGTACCAGAGGAAAGTGTTCATTTCGTAGTTAATTATGCATGCATCAGCATTAAGGTTTCTTCTCCGCGGAAGGTAAAACGAAAATTTATCCAAAAGAAATGGAGAGAAAAGGATTTAGGGAAGTTAGGGCAAATTGCTTGCGAAGTCTCATCCGGGGTTTCGTAGATTTAAACAGACATTATTATTATTATTATTATTATTATTATTATTATTATTATCATTATTATTACTACCAGTGTATGCCAACCGTCAAAAATGACTGCTAAATATTTGGATAGATATGAACACACTTCCACACACAAATTTATCCCTTTCCACCCCTCCCTTTCTCCTAACTACAACACGGCAGTTGTGGTTTCCAACGGTACCCTTTCTAACCAGGATATGACAACTGCACTCCCCCTACCCAAGGGGTGGAGAGAGACCGAGTAGTCATACTTCTGGCAATGCCATTTACCGTGACAGGAAAGAAATATATATATATATATATATGTTTATATATATATGTTTATATATATATATATATATAAAATATATATATATATATATATATATATATATATGTATACATACTGTATATACAGCATATATGTATATAGGCTATATACAGTATATATATATATATATATATATATATATATATATATATATATATATATGTATATATATATATATTTGGGCTCAGGCCATATCGTCCTGATGGAAGTTCCTAAAGGGTAGCTTTCTAGGGTATATTTGACTACAGTGATAATCCCAGAGAATTTTACCTTAAGGTATCCAGAATTCTAACTCCTGGAGCGAATATCCCTAAATAATCTCACAGGGATATCGCATAATATTAGAGGACGTATTCTTGACACGTCACATAGCTATCTTCACCCCGAACAGTATTAACGCTTCGAGGGGTTATAGTGACAAGAATCTGAAACGAGAATGAAAAGAGCCGCTCATAAGGCATCTCTCCCATTCCGTTTCCAGTGTGTATCTGATGAAGGTGGTAGCGCCCTCTTCATTCCTTTTCGTGTAGCTCTACTATTCGGTGTTTTCCCTTGTGCTCTCTCGTTAATTTGGATTTATTTCAACGTTTTGATGACTTCTCCGGCCTCTTCTGCCTCTGGAAAGTTGAGTATTTTCTTTACTATGTATAAATGTAAGCTCTTGTCGTGTTGAATTAATCAAAAGTGATTTTAACGTAAACAAGAGCTGTTGCCTACCGGAGGCATCCTGGATGCTATCGCTCGCTTTTTATGGGTCATTTAGTTAGTTAGAGCGACGTTCCCGGTCTGTTATGCTTTAATAATCTAGCTATTTAGCTCCTCTAAGAATGCTTATATTGTACCGTCAGTTTTTTAGCTTGGTGATTTCGACACGGGTCGAGGTACCGATCTTGCCCTTCGTGAGGCTTAGTAGCCTAGACGTCTGGCCATAGTACTTTCATGCATGATGTAAGTTTTTCCGAGTGTTATATTATTGAAGCTATAGGCAAATATTTTATACATGTAAGATATTGTTGAATGTTTTTTCCAAGATTGTATACGAGAGTTTCGATAAATTAGGTAATCGATTCTCACCTTACCTAGTCTAGTACTCTAGGTACAGTAGTATACTTTCGCACATCCCCGATTGTTCTTTTCTCCTACGGAGACTAAGTTCAATCCCTCTCTCGCTCTGAAAGCCTTTGGCTTATTCCTAGTGGTTCTACCTGTATAATAATCCAGGTATAACTATTGTAGGATATGTCTGTCCTGTCCTGATAACCAGAGTGACTGGTTTTCTGGGTTAGGGCAGAACATCAGAGTTTCTAGTCTGTGGTCTGCTTCTTCCTAGCATAGAGAATGAGTCTCCTTTGTTAGGTTAGGGGCGGACACAGGAAGCTTTGGTTCCCTAGTCCATGTCGGAAGGATTCTGTAAGAGATGATTCCTTCCTCTAGTGGCCTAGCAGACTGTCCTGTGTTGTTTTTCTCGGGCTGGAGAATAAGTTTTCTCTGTTGTCCGGCGAATAATTTCACCTAACTTTGTTCTGGTTGGTAGGAGGATAGCAAGCATTGCCAGTCTTCCTCCCTAATAGACAACTCTTGGTTAGGATGAGCTTCCCTAACTGCTGAGTGTGTCTCTTGATAGAATGAAGTCTATAGGACCCTTATCCCTTCCCCACCTCTCTTTCTTTTACTTCCTTTTGGCCTCAGTCCTACTTCCGTACCTAGCATAGGTTAGGATGGAGGACCGGCTCAGCTCTCAGCTGGCTGGCATTACGTGTTGGCCGGCAGAGACCCTTTGTTCTTTGCAGAGTGAACCCCAGACCTCCCTTGGTCTCCCTCCCATGTCTGCCGGTAGAGCCCGGCAGGCTATGGATTCTTTGGAAGCCTGAATGCTACATTCTCCCCTTCCATAAGTTCACTCTTTCTGGATGGAAGGTCGTATGACAATGCCGCCTTATAACCTTACATCCATTCTGTTTCTCTGACTATTGTGTGGTACCCCTAACAGCCGACAGCCGGGCAGTTGGAGGTTCTCTGGTTCTTGGCTACTGCCGGCGAGCATGGGTATTATTACCTTTGCCTGCTGGCAGTGGAAACACAGCCCGAATCTGCTGGCCACTACGATTAGCGGCCGGCAATCGGGTATTAGTGTTTTCTGCTGCCGGCCGGCACACAGTCGCGAATCAGTGGGCTGCCGCCTACTTAGTTAAGGATAGTATATTTTTTAACTATACAGGGGTAGATGCCGGCCGGCACGTACCGGCGCGTGCTGGCTGGCACAACAGCATGCGATGTACAGTAGTTGCTATATTCGTAGTGTAGTACACACTGCATTAGTAGAAACTGCTGTACAGAGTTTGTGATAACACTAAAGTTCTCCATCATACTTAATGTTATCTTGTACAGCCTTTTGTTAAGACCGTACAATATATAGAAAGTGAGTTCTTTCTGTATTCTTTCGATCCCGTATATTAAAACTAAACGTTATATTTCCGTTTAGGAAATTACATAAGGTATTCTAGTATAGAATTAACCTTAGTTTTAATATCTTGGGAGGTTACAGCAATTGACTGGACAGGAAATACAAGTATGTGTCTTTCTTTCTTTCTTTTATAGCTTTTCTATATAAGCTAAATGTTTCAATATAAGTGAAAAGCCTTCACTTGATACTCATGGATTTTTCTTCTCTTTACAGGAGGACCATCCGAAGTGCGGGAGTGTGTTCTGTAATGTCTGCAGTAAGAACTTCTGTGGACATCAACATTGCAGGAGGCACGCAGCATGCGCAGCCTCCAGAGGTGATCTCCGGTATTGGGACCCTCAGGTTTGTACAGTATGTTCTAACCTGATTACCGAGGCTTTTGACGACCCCAAGTCGACGGAGTCAAGGGATGCTGCCAGGGAAAAGTTACGATCCTGGGTGAGGGGTTTTCAGAAAAACACCTCAGGCCCCTACCTTCCAAATGTGAAGATGAGGGCCTACCTTTTCCCTAAAGCATCAGCCGATGCAGTCATTCCTCAGCCTCAGGTGGAGATACCAACTGCCCAGAATCCGGTAGATTCTGAAGTCTCGGCCGCCCTTCAAGACATCCAATTGGACGATAGGATGTCGAAGGTGTCGGATTCTACAGAGAAGGACCTTCTAGGAGAAGGTCAAGAGGAGGAGCTGTACCAGGCTCCTCAAGTAGAAGAGGAAGAAATCAATGAGGTGTCGGTTACATCGGTTCCGGACCCAGAACCTGTTCCCTCTACATCATCTGCTATCCCAGATGATCTGGGAAGGACTCTTTCTTCTATTGTTGAGATGATCCAACAAATTCAAAAGAAGAATGATGAGAAGGGAGCTGCAATGAAACTGGAGATACGTAGACTTGCAGCATCACGTGGGCCCCAGAAGCGACTCAACGTGAAGGATCTTCCTTTGTGCTCGGATACCAATCCTTGGAGGTATGCCGAACACATGCCAATGACAATCGGGAAGATCGTCATATCTGAAAAGTTGAGAGCAATTCCCCTGGAAGAGGTGGAATTTTGGCCCAACAAAGATTCCTACCCGGACTGTTATGTCCGCCTTAGGAAGGAGCCAACCTCAAAGGAGGAGACTGAGCTGAAGGAGGTCATAGTTTTTGAACATAGTAAAGCTCAGGCGTTACTATCGAGCTCGATGAAAGAGAGGGGCTTGACGAACTCAAAGGTGCCAGCCTTGAGTAAGAAGCTTCCCTCCTTTGTGGCCTCTCCTACCAGAGCCTTTCCCTTCATGGAAAAGGGATATAAGGCAGCCTTAAAGGCGGTGGAGGCAGGGAAACCATGCCCCTCCTTGGAGGAGTGCAAGCCGTTATCTCTGACCTTGCCCTTGGACCAAGGAGACTGGAAGGACGTACACCTTACCTTCTCAGTCGGGAAGCTTGAAGCTGATATTGCTGAACGTCAATTTGGTGAGGAACTCCCTAAACTGTCGGAGGTTCTCTTGCGCAGAGAGCAAGAGACGAAGGAAAGACTTGCGGCATCGATGTCGTTGCAAACGACATTAGAAACGATGGCAAGTGACCCTAAGATCCAGGACATGTTCATGGTAGTGGCCAAAACCCATCTGGCAACAGTTACGAAGGATCTCTATAGCTTTATTAAAGCTAGGAGAGCCTGTAGAGAGTTCGTGTTCGCCTCGGCTGCGGTGAGGCACGAACCGAGGAAACTGATCTCCTCTCGTATCTGGGATAAAGACCTCTTTCCCAACGATGTGGTTGAAGAGGTAGTAGACAAGGCCGCCACAGAGAATAGGATCCTTCTCAAAAAGTGGGGCATAGATCTTAAGAGAAAGTCTTCTCGGGATGAGGGTCCCCAACCCAAGAGGAAGACAAAAAGGCCTAGGCCATCTTCTCGGCCGGCTATACCGTACCGACAGCAACAACAGCAACAACTTACTGTGACCGCGGTGCCTCAGATAATGGCACAACCTCCAACCACGTACCAGCTGGTACCTCAACAAGTGGCGACTCAGTCGCCAGTTTTTAACCCAGCCTTCGAAAGGCAGACTTCTTCCTTTCGTTCAAAGGCTAGAGGAACAGCCAGAGGTTCTTCTAGACGCCCTTCAAGAGGAAGGGGATCCAGGGGAGGACACGGTCAAGGAGGCAAGGCCTCAGGTCCACAACAGCAGAAGTGAGATGCTTCCAGTAGGAGGGAGGCTACAGCTATTTAGGGATCGCTGGACCTTCGATCCCTGGGCCCACAGCCTAATAAAGAATGGACTAGGTTGGAGTTGGAGCAGTCCTCCACCTCAATTTCCTCAATTCTCCCAACATTCAACCCCCGTTCTGGAAGAATATGTCCGAGAGCTCTTAGACAAAAGAGTAATCCGGAAAGTTAAGTCCATCAAATTCCAAGGGAGGCTGTTTTGCGTTCCGAAGAAGGACTCGGAAAAACTCAGAATCATTCTAGACTTGTCGCCACTCAACAAGTTCATAGTGAACTATAAGTTCAGAATGCTCACACTTCAACACATAAGGACCCTACTGCCCAAAAGGGCATATACTGTCTCTATAGACTTGTCTGACGCTTATTGGCACATTCCAATTAATCGTCACCTCTCCTCCTACCTAGGCTTCAAGTTACATAGAAAACTTTACGCCTTCAGAGCCATGCCTTTCGGGCTAAACATAGCCCCAAGGATTTTCACGAAGTTCGCGAACGCAGCCGTCCATCAATTACGCCTAAAGGGGATCCAAGTAGTAGCCTACTTGGATGACTGGCTGGTGTGGGCAGCATCCAGGACAGAATGCATGCAAGATTCTAAGATAGTGATCCAGTTCCTGGAACATCTGGGATTCAAGATCAACATCAAAAAGTCTCGACTTTCTCCAGCTCAAAAATTTCAGTGGTTGGGAATCCACTGGAATTTGGAGTCACATCGACTTTCCATTCCTGGGAAGAAGAAGAAAGAGATAGCAGGATCTGTCAAGAGACTGCTGAAATTCAAACGGATATCAAGACGCAAACAGGAGAGAGTGCAGGGCTCTCTACAGTTTGCTTCAATAACAGATCCAGTGCTAAGAGCACAGCTAAAGGATGCAACAGGAGTCTGGAGGAAATACGCATCAAACGCGCGAAGAGATCTAATAAGACCTTTAGCGACTCGACTGCGAACGCTTCTCAAGCCGTGGTCCAATGCCAAGCAACTGAAGAAATCAATACTTCTTCAACCTCCTCCCCCGTCGGTAACTATCCACACAGACGCTTCAAAGGAAGGCTCTGGAGGTCACTCTCATCAGAAGAGAGTCCAAGGAGTTTGGTCCAATCTTTTCAAGTCATTTCACATCAACTTTCTAGAAGCCATGGCAGTACTTCTGACTTTAAAGAAAGTATCTCCTCGCCACTCGACCCACATAAGACTGGTTCTAGACAGCGAGGTGATAGTGAGATGCCTGAATCGACAAGGGTCGAGGTCACCTCAAATCAAGCAAGTGATGTTGGCCATTTTTCGTTTGGCAGAAAGGAAGAAATGGCACCTGTCAGCAGTTCACATTCGAGGGTTCCGCAATCTGACAGCGGATGCTCTATCCAGGTTTACACCAATAGAGTCAGAATGGTCCCTAGACGCAGGATCGTTCTCCTTCATCTCGAGTCAAGTCCCGGAGCTGCAGATAGACCTCTTTGCGACGAAAGACAACAAGAAAATAGATCGTTATGTGTCCCCATACGAGGATCCGCTAGCGGAGGCTGTGGACGCTATGTCCCTAGACTGGAACAGATGGTCCAGTATTTATCTGTTCCCTCCGCACAACCTCCTTTTGAAGGTCCTTGACAAACTGAGATCCTTCAAAGGGAAGGCGGCAATAGTGGCCCACAAGTGGCCAAATAGCGTGTGGTTCCCTCTGGCATTGGAACTACGACTAAAATTTGTACCGATACCGGGTCCATCCCTGTCTCAGCGAGTACAGAAGTCGACTGTCTTCGCTTCATCACAGAAATCCAGGAACCTACATCTCATGATTTTCTCTCCTTAGTGAGGAGGAAAGGGTGAGCAGCCGACGCAATACTATTGTTAACTGAATCTATTTCCAGACCCAACGTTTCTTACCAAGAACAAGCTACCCACCATCAGGTGGGGTCCCTAGAGAATCTGCCCTCTGAAGGAAGATGTATCTCTATGTCCAGTGGAGTGCCTAAGGGTCTATCTTCATAGAACTTCAGACTTTATGGGAGGACAGCTGTTCAGAGGAGAATCCTCGGGCTCAAAGTTATCTATAACTAAGGGCGAAACTCACCTGTGTTATTCGCAAAACGGGTCCTGACAGTACACCCACTAGTCATGATCCGAGAGGAGTTGCTTCTTCCATACAATTTCTTTTTTTGTATGGACCTTGAACATCTTTGTTCGTACACCGGCTGGTGGTCATCCAAGCTGTTCTTTATGCACTATGCAAAGCAAGTGGAGCAACTCAAGTAGTCTGTGGTAGCAGCAGGTAGAATCCTTTAACCTTCTGTTTTAAATCTGCGAGGAACAGTGTGATTAATTTGGGACGATTAATTAAGAGGGTGGGTGTGTAGTCACTGTATGTACTACACACTGAGCGATAGGCCACGAAGTGTCCTTACGAACTGTTCCATTGACGTTGGTGAACTATAGCATAATATGGACACTTGTGCCAAGGGTTTCTTACGCTAGTGTAATTAAACAGTATACAGACTGTAGCATTATTATTAATTTAATTGAAGTGGCAAATCTGTTTCATGGTAGATGAAACAATATTTTCTGTTGACTGTTTTCTTTGTGCTTTAATGGATATCATCCACTTTTTATAAATTTTATAAAGGTTGATCTGATATGCACGTTTATTAAATTTTAATAAACTAGTTCATAGTGAACCCTGCGTTTTATTCGCCCACACTCATTTTTATTAGAAATGTACCGAGCATTAAGATTAAAATATGGATATTTTTATCATGGTATGACTTTTAAGATTGTTCCCTAATTCAAGCAAAAGTCCACTCTCTTTAACCCTTCTTTAGGAAGGGTTGACGTGGTACCCTAACAGGATAGTGGCAGAGATGCAAAATTTGTTCCTATGCGGATACAACCATTATCCAATAGTTAATAAGAGTAGTCACTTTGGGGAAGGTGTCACAAATTTCATTCTGACATTGGCGACTCTTATACAAACTTTGCTTTATAATGTATAGGGCGAGACCACTATACAAGCTTGTCATTTTGTCATCCATAAGTTATTATGTACTCCTCGAGACTTTTCCAGAGTCTAGTATGACTCTTCCCTGTAGGGGGCAGGAAGCACTAGCATAGTTCATGCTTAGATGAAATGATGTATGACGGTAACATCATAGGTCTCTAGGTCTAAGACGGACCAAGAAAATACTTTCTTGAGAGTACGGCACCGATTGAGAATCCACAGATACAGTAATGCTCCGGTAAACTTCCATCAGGACGA
>NC_090759.1:9983811-10008811 GCF_036898095.1 Palaemon carinicauda | reverse complement strand
CCGAACCTCTTCTCTCCATATCATCCTTCACCTTATCTCGCCATCTAATTCTCTGTCTCCCTCTCGATCTTCTACCCCCTAACAGGTTACTCCAATCTCAAGCCCTCCTCATTCCTGTCCCATCATCCTTCCTCAAAACGGGCCCACACCATCTCAGTCGAGACACTCATATGACCTCTGTAATATTTACTACACCTGCCATCCTAATTATTTCACCATTTTCCAATCTTTCAAGTATTGATATTCCCAAAATCCAACCCAACATTCTAATCTCTGTTCCCTCAAGCCGTGCTTCTTCTTTTTGTGTTAAAACCATCGTTTCCAATCGTGGGCACATAACCAGAAGCGTAGGTGCAAAACGCTGCAATCTGCAGAAATGCATTATCATTAGTTAGCTACTAACCAGACTGCACAGCTTCCATACTTTTACATCTGATTTCCAGAGCCTGTCTAACATACGGGCTACTTCTTTCGTCGGCGATTCTCCATCCATCCATATACCAAGGCACCTCCCCCAATTTTGGGGGGTAGCCGACATCAACAAAGAAACAAACAAAAAGGGGACTACTCTCTACGTTCCTCCAGCCTAACCAGGGACTCAGCCGAGTTCAGCTGGTACTGCTAGGGTGCCACAGCCCAACCTCCCACAATTCCACCACAGATGAAGTTTCATAATGCAGAATCCCCTACTGCTGCTACCTCCGCGGTCATCTAAGGCACCGGAGGAAGCAGCAGGGCCTACCGGAACTGCGTCACAATCGCTCGCCATTCATTCCTATTTCTAGCACGCTCTCTTGCCTCTCTCACATCTATCCTCCTATCACCCAGAGCTTTCTTCACACCATCCATCCACCCAAACCTTGGCCTTCCTCTTGTACTTCTCCCATCAACTCTTGCATTCATCACCTTCTTTAGCAGACAGCCATTTTCCATTCTCTCAACATGGCCAAACCACCTCAACACATTCATATCCACTCTAGCCGCTAACTCATTTCTTACACCCGTTCTCACCCTCACCACTTCGTTCCTAACCCTATCTACTCGAGATACACCAGCCATACTCCTTAGACACTTCATCTCAAACACATTCAATTTCTGTCTCTCCATCACTTTTATTCCCCACAACTCCAATCCATACATCACAGTTGGTACAATCACTTTCTCATATAGAACTCTCTTTACATTCATGCCCAACCCTCTATTTTTACTACTCCCTTAACTGCCCCCAACACTTTGCATCCTTCATTCACTCTCTGACGTACATCTGCTTCCACTCCACCATTTGCTGCAACAACAGACCCCAAGTACTTAAACTGATCCACCTCCTCAAGTAACTCTCCATTCAACATGACATTCAACCTTGCACCACCTTCCCTTCTCGTACATCTCATAACCTTACTCTTACCCACATTAACTCTCAACTTCCTTCTCTCACACACCCTTCCAAATTCTGTCACTAGTCGGTCAAGCTTCTCTTCTGTGTCTGCTACCAGTACAGTATCAACCGCAAACAACAACTGATTTACCTCCCATTCATGATCATTTTCGTCTACCAGTTTTAATCCTCGTCCAAGCACTCGAGCATTCACCTCTCTCACCACTCCATCAACATACAAGTTAAACAACCACGGTGACATCACACATCCCTGTCTCAGCCCCACTCTTACCGCAAACCAATCGCTCACTTCATTTCCTATTCTAACACATGCTTTACTACCTTTGTAGAAACTTTTCACTGCTTGCAACAACCTTCCACCAACTCCATATAACCTCATCACATTCCACATTGCTTCCCTATCAACTCTATCATATGCTTTCTCCAGATCCATAAACGCAACATACACCTCCTTACCTTTTGCTAAATATTTCTCGCATATCTGCCTAACTGTAAAAATCTGATTCATACAACCCCTACCTCTTCTAAAACCACCCTGTACTTCCAAGATTGCATTCTCTGTTTTATCCTTAATCCTATTAATCATTACTCTACCATACACTTTTCCAACTACACTCAACAAACTAATACCTCTTGAATTACAACACTCATGCACATCTCCCTTACCCTTATATAGTGGTACAATACACGCACAAACCCAATCTACTGGTACCATTGACAACACAAAACACATATTAAACAATCTCACCAACCATTCAAGTACAGTCACATCCCCTTCCTTCAACATCTCAGCTTTCACACCATCCATACCAGATGCTTTTCCTACTCTCGTTTCATCTAGTGCTCTCCTCACTTCCTCTATTGTAATCTCTCTCTCATTCTCATCTCCCATCACTGGCACCTCAAACCCTGGAACAGCAATTATATCTGCCTCCCTATTATCCTCAACATTCAGCAAACTTTCAAAATATTCCGCCCACCTTTTCCTTGCCTCCTCTCCTTTTAACAACCTTCCATTTCCATCTTTCACTGTCTCTTCAATTCTTGCGCCAGCCTTCCTTACTCTCTTCACTTCTTTCCAAAACTTCTTCTTATTCTCTTCATATGACTGACCCAGTCCCTGACCCCACCTTAGGTCAGCTGCCCTCTTTGCCTCACGTACCTTGCGCTTTACTTCCAAATTTTTTTCTCTATATTTTTCATACTTCTCTATACTATTACTCTGCAGCGATTCTAACTTCTGTAATTCTATGCCACAGCTTCTAAATTTTCTTAATCATTCACAGCTATTCATTTGCTGTGTTGTATCATCTGCCTTACTACACAACACACAAAGCGTATCTATTTCATTCCTATTTCTATAATTTTCTTTTAAATCTATCATATTCACTTTTCAACTTATTTTAACCATTCCTTTAGTTATCTCAATAGTTCAGCATTTGTTACCAAGAATATGAAGACACGAACAATTCATGAACAACCAAATTTCTTTTCGTCTGACATGCGTATCTTTTTATAGTTTATATATGTTCTTAAATAATTTTATTTTGATTGCGCATTACGTCTCTTGTAGTTTTATTTCCTTATTTCCTTTCCCCAATGGGCTATTTTGCACTGCTGGTGCCCTTGTGCTTATACCATCCTTCTTTTCCAACTCGGATTGTAGCTGAGTTAATAATAATAATAATAATAATAATAATAATAATAATATTAATAATAAACATATGATAATAATAATAATAATAATAATAATAATAATAATAATAATACAGAACCTGCCTTCAGCGACCCTAATACTGAGGGATCTTATTTTATTAATGTTTACAGTTCAAAATGAAAACAGCCAAGGATATTGGGTGACGCATAATCCTTTGCAAGGGATGCAATAAGCGCCAGGCACTTCACACCTGCTTTGATTAAAATAACGAACAACAGAAACCTGGATCGCGTCGTAAGGAAGATAAACACTCCTTATCTTCAATCCTTAATTGGCTGTTAACCACAAGTTCCTTGTGTGTATAGTTCACTTGTCTGATGTGCTTTAATTACTGCTGATATTGCTGCTGCTTGAAAAGGGGGTAGTGGTAGGGACGTGGACGAGGACGAGGACGGGGTGCCTCCCAAAATATAATACTTCGCTCAACATCCTGCTCTTAGCTCCACTTATGCCCTGGCCTTGGGTGTGGGGTGGATTTTGTTACAAACATGCGCGCACTCACACAGATTCAACCCTTCCCACCCCCTCCTCCGTTGCTAACTATCACACGGCAGTTTCGACAATTAGTGGAAGATTGTCGTTTCCGAGTTGTTACCTCTCAGCGTGACAGGAAATATATTATATATATATATATGTATATATATATATCATATATATAATATATATATAATATATATATATATATCATATATATAATATATATATAATATATATATATATATATATATATATGTATATGTTATATATACATATATATATATATGTATATTTATAATATATATATGTATATGTTATATATACATATATATATATTATATATATATATGTATATAATATATATATATATATATATATATATATATATATATATATATATATATATATCACCCAATTGTTTTTTTTGAAGAGGGACATGAACTATTCATCCTGACTTGTTGAAAAGATGAAATTCCCTGTGAATTCGTGACGTTTTTATCACATTTTCTTTTCATAGTGGAACAATGAAAAGAAAATGTAGTTATCCTACAACATTTATCTATTATCACTCCTCCCTTTTGGCTTTGTTTGATGTTTTTAATTATTACAATTAATCTAAAAATCCAGGATCTTTTGTGTTTAACCCTCATTTACTGAAACTTTTCCAGGACCAAAACCGAATTAATTACGGACTGTGGTTTTTATAAATACATAATTATCTGGGATTTTATGTTACTAATCATTCATTGTGGAAATTACTGTGAAATACAGGTATTTTTTTTTTTATTTATCTGCTATTGGGTCATAAAATTTAGATCATTGTGGTATTTATTATTTCTTTAACTCTTTTCTAATTCTTTTTTCACAATGATGGATGCTGTTAGGTAGCCATAGTGTATTTATCTCTGACAATATAGCTGTTTTGTATGTTATTTATATTACTCTGAATGAAATGGCTGCTTCCATGTATTGAGATACTACTACTATTATTACTACCTCTACTAGTACTAGCTGGGCTACATCCCCAGTTGGAAATAATATAATATATCCTAAGAATAGTACCAACTTTAAAATCGATATGACCTAATTATATGAAATATGAAGACTGTCAGCCTGTACAACATATAAACATTCGCTGTAAGTTTGAACTTTTGATGGTCCACCGATCCAACTGCCTGATTAGGAAGATCATGCCACAAGTTGGTCACAGCTAAAATAAAAATTCTAGAATACTGTGTGGTATTGAGCCTTAGGATGGAGAGCGCATGCCTGTTAGAATTAAGTGCATACCCAGTACTACGTACTGCATGGTACAGGATGGGAAGAACTGAATGAAAAATCTTACGCAGTTAATAACTAACAGAACGACGGTGCCAGAGATTAATAACTGATCAACTTTGTAAATTGTAAATGGAAACGTTTATAGATATCGTCATTTAAAAGAATATGAGATGAACTACCTCGTTTGTTTGCGAAAGAGATTGTGATCATTGTAACTGATGGGAATTTTGATGTGATTTACAATCGGATGAATGTGAATAGGAAAGACACCCACGAGCTTCCTTACAGAAAGAAAATTATACATTATGTATGTATGTATGTATGTATGTATGTATGTATGTATATATTATACATATACATACATAGGCACGCAATCCACTGTTTTACGTAATATAGTGAGATAAAAGTTACCTCTGCTTTGAAGCCAGATACGAGTATTTTTTTAATTTATCTATTTATTTTCCTTTTTTTTTTTTTTTTTTTTTTTTTTTGCTGGAGATAATAATTTCCAGGTACACCCACGGAGACAAAAGAAAACCTCCTCACATAAATGCTGACGTAGGAAAGGCGATGAGACAGGCGTCGATATCAAAGACAATATAATCCGAATAGCGGAACAAAGTATGCGATGTATAGAACCGAAATTAAAATTGATTCAGTCAAAAATTAATGAGAGCTTTAGTGTCCCTTATAAAAGGGAAATTCCAATCATTCTTGGGAAAGCACGATGCTATAAGCCCAAGGTCTCCAACAGGGTGAAATAGCTCAGTGAGGAAAGGAAATAAAGAAATAAATAAACTACAAGAAATTCAACATAAGTAATGAACAATTAAAATGAATTATCTTGAGAACAGTAACATTAAAATAGATCTTTTCCTAGATAAACTATAAAAACTTGAATAAAGACGCAAAAGGAAGAGAAATGAGATAGAATAGTGTGCCCGAGTATAGACTCAAGCAAAAGACAGTGGAAAACAATACAGAGGCTATGACACGATCCAAAACTAGAGAACGATAAGTGATTGTGTTTCTTGTTTCTATCAATACGTTTCCCCATTTTTATGTGGTTTTAAATGAAGTATTTTTTAATGAAAGCTCATATCAATTCTTATCAGCTTGATTAGATTGTCTTCAGTTGGCACAAAAATAGTAAGATGTCTTAATTGAATTATTAACTTCATTAACACGTAAGTAATGACATTATCATCGGGTTTTATATAAAAAATTATAAAGTACTATCATTTGGAATACATTAATAACTCTCAAAATTATTTTACTTATATATGACATGATAATCAGTTAGGTGAAAAGACAGTCTTTTTTTTTTATTGTGAAATTTAGATAGGTTTCAATATGTCACCATCATTTTAAAAATCTGAAAATTATCAGAAAATTACAGGTAATTGACTACCATCATGTCCTTTATTTTAGAAAACGGTTGTTCTTAATCAAATTAATAAAGAAGTATTATTTATTTGTTTGTAATTTTAGAATAACTGCTAATTTATTCGTCTTATGATTCTGTTACATTGTAGTATATATTTATTTTTTTCACTCTAAAACGTTAGGGACACTTAGGTGTTTAAGTTTTGTAATTCCATTGAGGAGAATATTATTCTTTAGTTAGCTTTTCTTATTTGCTCAGACATTTGATGGAGAGAGAGAGAGAGAGAGAGAGAGAGAGAGAGAGAGAGAGAGAGAGAGAGAGATCACCACAGCTATGTCATGACTCCAAGCCCTTGTTGGAGAAAGAAAAAGGGAGAGGCAGAGGATTGCTTGAAACAAAAATTGCCATCAAGATAAAGGCAAAGTGATCAAGCCCCCTCACCCCCCTCCACCCCCATCTCCGCGAAATACAAAGCCAGTGATTTGAGACCATGAAAGAAAATCACTACAACAATGTTCCAACTATGCAACCCTTTATGGGAGAAAACTAGGCAGAGGATTACTTAGAAAAAAAAATTGCCATCATACCTGAAGCCCAAGTGACACAGCCCCCTCCCCCCCAAGAAACCCCTCTACCCCATCTTCGTGAAATACAAAGCCTGCGAAGAAAGGGGTCGTGGAAAGTTGGGACGTAAATATTAGCTTTGCATACTCTAAAGGTTTTTATTCCCCCGGAGACCTTTCGGTTCCCTTTTGATTTATTCCTCTGCTATGAATATATTTCCGGATGTGTTCCAGTCCACGTTTGCACTTCATCATCTTGTAATTGCCTCCAGCGGCGAAGCTGTAAATGGGTTGTCAATCACGAAACTCAACGAAGCTTGGCACATGCATTCATTAGTTAGCCTTCTAGGGAAAATTAACCTCGGGGAGATAATTGTTGGTATTTGTATAGAAGCTGTGACTGGTTGCCATGGAAACCATCCTGCCCATTGCTAAGGAGAGGGGATTCCATGCGGTTAAAATTATTCATAACCTACTTCTTTCCCCCAATTATCCCTACAGTAAGGGCTCGGTTGCCTGATGCGCCCTCTCCAATGCCATCTACCAAAGGCATCTATTCCACCAAACTAGCTATAGGCTACATATTTATCGGGTAAAGCATAAATGCTATATCTTACAGTATGCTCATGTAATGTCCTTTGAAAAACAAGGTATATTTTGCATTAAGGGGTCGGTTGCCTAATGTGACCTCTCTAATGCCTTTTACAAAATTATCCTCTTCCATCAAACCAGCTATTCATATTTTTGGGGCAAAGCTTGAATGTGTTATGTTACAGTTTGCTCTTGTAATATGCCCTTTAAAAAAGGGAATAATATACGGAATACCCTTGGACGCAGTAGGGAACAAATATCCTCTGAACATTAAAGGAAGAATCGAATTGCTTCTGGGTAAAAAGGATATGATATCAAGCACAGTCGGAGGGGAAGGGTCAATTTAGCAATTCCCTGCCCCATTAGAAGACTCGCGCTCGTTTACATGATCCTCTGAAAGCACAACGTGAATGCTCTAAAGAGAGCTTATATTAATAGTGTTTATTGCCATTCTAAACGACCAAGCTTTTCTAAGGATTCCACAGAAGAGTTTATCCGTGTATGGAAAAGGTAAAAAGAACAAACCTGAATTAAGGGAGTGAAGTATGATAGAAACGAAAAGTATAATTGACGGAAAGGAAATAATTGCGTTAAAGCAAAAGCTACAGTATTTACATATCAGTCCTTTCCTAACATGGCTCCTTCCATTAACAGTCGTGTTTGACGCATGTATCTGAATAGGCGATCGACTATTTCTATTTGTGTAACTTTTACAGAAGAAAAGGTATTCTGAATCACTCTAGATGAGTTGCCAACAGGTTGTGGTGGCCTATTGGAAACGTCCCTGCGTGGCCTCTGCCGGACCCGAGTTCGAGACTCACTCAAACTCGATGGTTTCTTATAGTGTTTGCAACCTTACCATTTTTGTCAGCAAAGGATGGGGGTTTTGGGGGAGCCAATAGGTCTACCTGCTGAGTCCTCAGTAGCCATTGCCACACTCTCCTTGGAGAGAGGTCGTGGGTACTGATCATATGTATATACAGTATGGTTAGTGTCAGGGGGCAATGTCCTGTTAGGACATTATCAGTCCCTTGCCTTATCCACTCAAGAGCGACTCTTAAACCTTTAAACTGTGACAAAGCTGTCATTCTGTTTTATGTGGGTAGAAAGCCTGCGAGACTTGTCTCACTTTCAATTACATTGAATATACTAGTTTCCTCCTTTTTAGAGTATTCTCTCTCTCTCTCTCTCTCTCTCTCTCTCTCTCTCTCTCTCTCTCTCTCTCTCTCTCTCTCTCTCTCTCTCTCTCTCCAAGCTTGTGAATGATGCATTGAAACTATCTTGAAATACAAGCCTATCCTAGAAGTAGCACCGCCCAATTTATCTCATTCTGGTCCCCCTAAGTTTTGACACTTGTACTAATATATGTGTACGTTATTACTACCCCTTGTCTTAAATTACCCTAATTTTTTCCTAATAGCCTTTGAGACTTTGAGTTCTCTCTTTGTGTGGCAATAATGGCAGTATTGCGGTTTGGTTTTGGAGGTCTTGATTTAGAAAGAGGTAACACTTCGACACCCTTCACAATTCGTCTATTAGATGTCTATCAACCCCACACTATTCTTCCTCTTAATCGTTTTTGGCATTTTTTTTACCGTCATAACTAAATCCTGATATATGATATGCCCCTGCAATATCCGTGTTTCCATTCTTCAATCTAATTGCCCTCCTTTTGTTCTTAACTATCTCTTTGATACTAATTGCTTCTATATTGCAACAGTTTGGTCTGCCTCTCTGTTATCTCCCACATTCAACAAAGCTTCCAAACACCATTCCCATTGACGCAGGAGAGCACCTTAACGTTTACGTCATATTAATACTCATTTTTTATTTAGCCTACCCTCTTCTTAGATCTATCAATTTTCTTTTACCGGATGATCACGTGTTTTCAAAACTTCTCATTTCTTCAGCCCACCATCACTACTTTAAAACAGAACAGTTAAACACAGGAATTGCTGGTACATTTGCTCCGAAGAAGTGCACTTTAGCCACACCCCTACTGCACGGAGAGGTCCAGTGTTAGCCCCAACAATCAGCTCTGCCATCTCTTCCTACATTATCCGTTTGATTACTCCCACCGAAGTAAGGGTGTCACAGGGTGCACTTCATCGGAGCGATGTGTACCAGGGACTCCTGTGTCCAACTGTACCTCGACATCTTTGATAATTTTTCACAAATTGGTATTTGGTCTTGTTGGATCATTTTATGTAAATACTCAATAAGGATATTTGTACTTTAGGAAGAATAAGGATAATTCTAACTTCTCATAATATGAACTTTGAAATAAAGAAACAAAATTCCAGTGATACAATTTGTAAATGTAAAGTAAGCTTTTGATAGTGTGGAATGGAAGCCTAAAGTTGCAAACTTTTATATGATTGCGCAGCGCACTAAAGCATAATAAAGAAAGGTAATTTTAAATTGTTATGCTTTTGTAAGAGAAATGGCCTCACTGTAATTGAGATGCCTTCCTATTAGGTGAATGGGAAGATTATCAATCGAATGCTGGTGGTACTACAAACGCAGACAAGCGCAAGTGAGGGTCAAAATTAATCTTCAGCTTTAATTAGAGATGGTATGTTACCTTAATTAGCAGCGTGTTAAAGCGAAATGACCCGAAAATGAGAATTGGAATGATATTCCCCCATAATGAATTAGCATATGCAATAATGGGTCTCAGCTACATGAATGTGTTCCAGAATTATTGAATGGAGGACAAATTTACGTACCTTTTTTTTTTCTTTCTTTTTTTTTCCTTTTTTAGACATTAAAGGTGGAATGGGGCAGGGAGGTTAATATCAGATGGTCACTACTACTACTACTACTACTACTACTACTGCTGCTGCTACTGCCAATATTAGCCTTAAATGATATCTACTATCATGTATATTATGGTACGCGACCCGTCAAAAATGACGGCTAAATACTTAGATGGATATGCACTCACATGCACACCTGCATACACACACAGATTCAACCCTTCCCACCCCTCCCGTATGACTACTCCCTCTCCCCCTACCCAAGGGACAGGGAGAGACCGAGTATTCATACATTTGACAATGTTGCTCAGCATGACAGGAAATATATATATATATATATATATATATATATATATATATATATAGTATTAATGTAAACGTAATATATATATATATATATATATATATATATATATATATATATATATACATACACATATTATGTTATTATGTATTAACGTAAACGTTATATATATATATATATATATATATATATATATATATATATATATATATATATATATATATATATATATATATATATATATATATATATATATATATATATATATACCCAGAAACTTGCTCTTTATTATAAAGGGGAGGTAATTGTGATGAGTTAGTAGGCTAAGATACTTTGCCAGTATGTATTTCTTGAAGTATATTATTTTATGATTAAAGAATTCCGTAATGGTATAATGATATAATCCTGCATTTTTCCGAATAGGATTATTTTCTGACAACATCAATAATAATGATAGTGATAATAATAATAATAATAATAATAATAATAATAATAATAATAATTAATAATAATAATAATAATAAATGTAATTTTTAAATCAATTCGTAGAATTATTTAATGTGAAACGGCAGGTCATTATTTTTATTATTGATATTATTATTCTCATACATCACTAACGCCGTGCCAGCCTGGTCTGTGCTAACTGTAACAAGGGTAATTAATCGCTTACAAGTCGAAACAATAAACTCGGCAGCCAACTTTCTGTAAACACAATTCAATTCTCTTCTATTTTAACTCCCACCAATATGTATTCAGAAGGCGAAGTTAAACGAGATGATTACAATGATCAGCGCTTTCATGTGTTTCTTTTACAAAATTGAAATAGTAACACAATCTTTCTTGAACTCTTTTGCTTTGTAATTAAAACCGTGCAATGGACAAAGCGAGAATGGGTAAAAAATAAAAATTAAAAGGAATATTAAAGCTCCCTTTATCCTGAATAATTATGTCCATTGTTCGTGGCACTGTCGTGTTTTCCGTTTTTATAAATCTTTCCTAATCCCAGCCGCCATATTCCCAGGGGACAAAGAATAAGCCTCATAGTCTAGAGGAAAAGTTTTCTTTTATTATAATAAACTCTTTTGGCCCAGAAAAGTTTGAATGAATTTCGTTCGCCGTGACTCCAAACTTGTGAAATCCTAAACTTTCGCTTGGAGTAACGATCGTCATCATCGGAGGATGTTTATAGCAGCAGAATTCTCCAATAACTATACTTTGTGCAGCTTCCTACGTTTATGAAACTTGCCTCGATGTAATGCACAAGTTGTAATTACATAGCATTAAAAGGTAATGCTTTTTCGTAGCGACGTCAAGGAAAACTTGACAAGTTTAATTTCAAAGCATAGAAAGGCCTTTTTTTTTGGAAGAAAGTCGTGCAATGTTTTCTGAGAACAGTGTACATTTTTTCCTTAAATCCTTCAAACCTTGGCAAGGTAAGGGCACAAGGTTTCTTTCGGCTTCTAGTAAGAGTTTTGATAAGATCCTTTGACTATGAATGGTCGAAAGAAGGAAGATAATAAGAAAGGATGGGCTTAATTCGGGAGAAAGTGTTAAATCGACTTTTAAATTTAGAAGAGCTGTATCAATTTTTTCTGGCTTGTAAATCAATCTGTTAAAGGCATATATACTTTCTATTAAATAACCACAACAATCTCATCAACAACACGTCGGACCGCATTGCTCTATGCTGTTCCACACGATCTTATAGTATAAAGGTGTGATTGTTTGACAGTAAGCGACCCCGGTTCCAACGCCCCTTCCCTTCTTGCTATCTTATTCTTAGGGTTGTGGTGGCCTATAGGAAACGTCCCTTCCTGGTGATCAGCCCGACGGGGGTTCGAGTTCCACTCAAGCTCGATAGTTTCTTATAGTGTCTACAACCTGACCATCCTTGTGAGCTAAGGATAGTGGGTATGGGGGAGCATAAAGGTCTAACTGCTGAGTCATCAGCAGCCATTGCCTGACCCTCCCTGGTCTTTGCTTGGGTAAAAAGGGAGCTTGAGCACTGATCATATGTATATATGGTTAGTCTCCAAGGCATTGTCGTGCTAGCTAGGACATTGTTACTGTCCCTTGCCCCTATCATTCATGAGTGCCCTTTAAACCTTCCCCACCTCCACCCTTACCTCCATCGTCCTCCATTCTTACCCCTAGACCAGACCTTCTACAACCTTTCCCCAGATGTATGTGGGGTTTCAGCCAACTTTTAACACCCTGTTGAAGGTTATTCCAATTATTATATTGTCATATGTTCGGAATCACCAAGTATTGTACGTACATACCAGTGAGAAGAGAGTACGGGAGTGGGAGGATGGTAGGATATCAATGACTCCAATACATATAGTTTCATACGGAAGCTAATGAGGTGATGTTGCTGATAGCTTCACAGGGGTAATGGCTCACGCACACTTGAATGTATCAATATATATATATATATATATATATATATATATATATATATATATATATATATATATATATATATATATATATTAAGGTTGGCAAATTACATAAACTCCCGCGCTCCAAACTCACCTCTTTATTTGTACATAAATCTGTTTACACTTGAATAATACCCAAGCTCTGAGAATATACGCAACTCCCAGACGGGAATATATATGAACACTGAATATCCAAAGGTCTCAAAACAAAACTGGGTGATTACTTAATAGGAACATTAAAAAACAACCTCTTACTTTAGTTCTTAGTCAGGGACTACGAGCAAAGCACTGCTAGGAAATATTGATGATCGAAATAATACTCTCTTTACAAAAATAGATATATATTCTGTAAAAAGTTACAACAATAATACAAAAGAATTAACACCAAAATAAAACACTCGAAATATTAAATCTGAACTAAACCTCAGACTAAAACAAGTAAAAGTTACTCTATGAAACCTATACAATCACTTGTTTCACTGAAAATTAATTCTATAAAAAATATTTAACTTTGATTATTAATGAAAAGAGTTAACACTTTAACACTCTGATGAACATACAATGATAAAATTTACATATATGTAACTGATACACTTATGCCTTTTGGTTCACACGAGGTTACCGAACTGAAAAGCAAAATAAATACACTTCACTGTTTAGCCTAAAATTCGCAGGGCCAGTCACAAAAATTTATATGACAATGTACTGACATTTACACCTTACACTTGATTTAACATTCAATGAATTCCCCCTACGTTTGAACAACACTATACGAGGTATACGGTGGGTAAAAAACTTATTCACGTTTGAGAGGTCACACACTTGAGAGGAGGGAGGGCTTGCGAACTTTTGCTCTTTCAAAGGGATAGGCTGGGTTTTTTCTGCTGCTTATGCATTCCTGGGGTCTAATATAGATTGACTTAATTATTCTAGATCTTTCTAGGACACAGTCTGGAAGCTTGGAGGCAGGCTTACGGCGCCAAAGTTGCTAACTAACAAAGTACCAGACGAGTTCCAACATACATGGCGAGGCAACTCTCTCAACTGGTTCCATGTCAATTCCACCCCTGTAAATTTCTTGGAGGTAAATTTCAGGGCGGAAGTTTCGTGGTGGGGGGGGGGGGAATTTACAGGTCACCTTCTCCCACCTACTCCTCGAAACATTAAAATAAAGGGTAAATCTAATTCGAGAATTTTCATGCACTTCCTAACCACGTGGAAACAAAAATTACATAATCTCTCGTGTTCATACCTTGTATGGGTCATATTATATACCTAAACAAGATTATATGTCTTCGTAACAAATTATGTGAATGAAAAAGTTATAATTCTTAAAAATAACGTAAATTTACATATACTGAATTGAATGAAAATACAATTAAATGAATGACGAAAGTCTTATGTAATTTACATACATTACTTAACTCTACAAGAGTGGAACTCACCTTACGAGGTGGCTATATATCTCTTAAATACACAAATGAGATACACAAATAAAATTTTTACTCCTGTATTAGACCAGTTTCAAAAGATAGCTTCCCCCCAAAAGATTATTTTATTATGGGTGTGAATCCACTGATTCAGCCTAAGATAAATAATCTGCACCCACATTATCTTTACCTGATATATCCATTACATTAATACAATATGGTTGCAAGCATAGTGACCACCTAGTTAACCTTTGATTATTATTCTTCATCTTATTAACAAAAGTTAAAGGATTATGATCAAAGTAAACTTTAATTTCTTCATTCTGTGGTTGATTCACATAAACTTCAAACTTGCTTATCGCTGTTACTAGAGCTGGCAATTCCTTTTCAACTGTCTTGTAGGTTTGTTGATGCTTCTTCAACTTCGACGACATAAGACAAACAGGGTGAAGAATTCCTTCCTTGTCTTCTTGTAATAAGACAGATCCTGTCCCATTATCTGACGCATCCATTTAGATAAGGAATTTCTTGTTGAAATCAGGTGCTCTTAGTATCAGTTTCGAAGTTAATATGGCCTTTATCCTGTCGAAGGATTCCTGGGACTCGCTGGTCCATGCAAATTTTTTCTTGGATCCAGTCAAATCCGTCAAGGGAGCGACTACAGATGAAAAGTTCGTGCAAAAACGTCGGTAGAATCCTGCCATTCCTAAAAATCTTTGTAATTGCTTCCTCGTTGTGGGTTGATGAGACTTTCCTTATTCCTTCGACATTAGCGGCTACTGGGGCGATTTGTCCTCTTCCGTCTTTAAAATCAGTTACTTTTCCAAATTCGCTTTTCTCTAGGTTAATCGTCAGCTATGCTCATCACAGCTTTTGAAATACCTTCTTCAAGATTCGGAGATGTTCTTCCCAGGTTAATGAATATATCATAATATCATCGAGTTCTACGCCCACTACTTCAATCAATCCTAGGTTATCCATCACTCGTTGAAAGCTAGCGGGTGTGTTCATTAGACCAAATAGCATGACTGTATACTGATATGACCCAAAGGGGTTATAAAATCTGACAAATTTGTGTTGTCGTCCAAAGGAATTTGATAATATCCTTTGCGATCTTGGAGATGAACCTTGCTTGTCTGATATTGTCGAGTAGTTGGTCTATGAGTGCCAATGGATAATTATCGGCCACACTGATCTGATACAACTCTCGGTAGTTTGTACACATCCTGAAAGATCCATCTAGTTTTTTTCCACGAGCAAACATGGAGAACTGTAAGGGCTAGAACTTTGTTTGGCTAATCCGTTTTGTAACAAATTGTCCACTTCTTTTCTTATGACTTCTTGGTGATACAGCGACAGTCGATAAGTGCGTTGTTTGAACTGTCTTTCCGTGGTTTTGAGGTGCATCTCATGCCTCGTTAAGTTGGTTCATTTTGGAACGTCCGGGACAATCCCAAAGAAACTTCTAATCAATCGGCTTAATTCCTCTTGCTGCTCTTTGTTCAGATAAGTTAATTTCTCTTCTAAGTTCCGAGTGATGGACGAATTATTCACTTTGCCTACCACCCTTCCTCATGTCCATCGTCATCTTCTGTTGAGGTGATAGTTTGTGCCATACACACTTGTGAAACTTCTATCTCATTTTCACTTATGTATGGTTTCAGTAGATCAACGTGTACTTTCCTGAAAGGTCCATGGAACTGGTTGGTGAGTGGGAATCTCCTTATCGGTAAGAAAACCAACACCTGTTATCCTACCACAAACTGTCTGTCCTTACTTTTCATATCAAACCTTTTCATCATTTTACCTTGACTTATTTTCAGGTTTCTAGGGAAAATTTCCTTATCTCTCCGATCCTATTCCTCAAATTCTTGACATATTCTCCATCCGTTTCCTGTCGATCCTTCCATTTTTCTGCCAACATTTTAATTGGTCCTCTTACTTCTCGTTCAAACACCATTTCATTCGGGCCACATCCCATGCTTTCTTGATAAATATTGCGGACTTTAAATAACGTCAACGGTAGTCCAATGTCCCATCATTTCCTGTTTTGTTGGAGTACTTTAACATACTCTTCCGGGTTTGATAAAATCTCTCTAATGCACCTTGGGTCTCCGGGTGATAAGCAGTAGACAGTTGTTGTTTCACATCCAACAGTTTCATCACGTCCTGAAATAACTTTGATGTGGACTTTGTTCCTTGGTCACTCTGACCGATTTCCAGAATTCCAAATTTAGTAAAACGGTCTAGTAACAAATCAGCGATTACTTTAGCACTGATGTTCCTGATAGGTATGGCTTCAGGGTATCTCGTCACTGAACACATCAAGGTTAACATATATTCATGACCTTTTTTCGTCCTTGGTAACAGTCCCACAATATTGACCATTACCTTACTGAAGGGTTCTCCTTGCACTTCAATCAGGCGTAAGGGAACTTAATTGATGTACTCGTCAGGCTTTCCAGCCATCTGACAAATGTGACATCCACAGCAAAACTGGCTCACATCCTTATGCATGCCAGGCCAGGAAAAGTGTTTCATAATCTTCTCTGCATCGTCTTCCTTATTCCCATGTGTCTCATCGCAAGCGCTACGGTGATCACCTATCTTCTCAACGGTGCGGTAATCAATATCTGATGGTATATCCCCCATTTGGTATACCCAGGGATATCGACGGATCTATGCATCCTCATAAGCAACCCATCCTTAAGATAATAACAGGTAGGAGACTGCTGCACCACCATCTCATCCACCATACGATACATTAACTCTGTTAACGTTGCATCCTTCCTTTGCAATCCTGTCAGCTTTCTCCAACTCACTTGTCCTACTTCTAGCGTTGAGTTTTCTATATCTTCCATCTTACTTCTAGCTCTGAGTTTTCTATGTCTACCAAACTTACTGCTTCCTTGTCTTCCTGTTTTCCTGTTCATCCATCTGTCGTTCCTCATCTCTCGGGCTCACTCGGGAGCTCTCTCTCTTGCGTACCATCTTGGGAATCCTCTACTTCTGAAAACAAATCCTCCAAATTCATCGCTCCTTCGGTTTCTCTTTCTTCTTCTGTAGCACTTTCTTCGTCATACTCTTAGTCGTCACACAACTAGGAAACAGATATGGGTAGTCCTCGAGTTCAGTCGTAGGACTATACTTCAATGGTTTCTCCGTTACAATGGGACAAGGTACAAACAGCGCTCCACCAACCTCACTATCCAGCAGTACTTCTACTCCTTCGACAGCCAATAAATCCTTTACCGTAAAATCAAAATGACCTGTCACCAACTCACATGACAGTTTCAAAACAAATAGGGGTAACCTCTTCACATCCTATTCTCTTCAAAATGACCGAATCTCGTGTGAGAGACTGTTCCATCAACAGGTGTACACCTCGTGTCATTATACTATGGTTACATCCTGTTTCACACAATATCTTCAACAAGATTTCTATTTTTCTGCTTTCAATAATGTATGTATGTATGTATATATATATATATATATATATATATATATATATATATATATATATATATATATATATATATATATATATATATGTATATATATATATACACACACACACACACACATATATATATATATATATATATATATATATATATATACATATGTGTGTATGTGTGTGTGGGTGTGTATGTTTGTATATTTATTGATATTCAAATTGTAAATGTATACATACTATAGACGTTTATTAAATTACCTATTGTCTGGAAATAAAGTGATCATCGGAAATATATGAATTCCTATAAAAATAATATTTTCTCTATTAAAATTAATATCAGAATCCCAAAGTGTATAAGATTAGAATTGTAGATTACAAATTGTTATTAGCCCCTAGGAGTAATTTGAGACAGACAGACAGACACAAGTGAAAAATCCTGTGATGCAATGCGGAAGAGACCAGCTGATCAGAAGAATCATCCGTTGAGAGAGAGAGAGAGAGAGAGAGAGAGAGAGAGAGAGAGAGAGAGACTTCATGCGTGAAAAATCTGGTGATGCAATGAAAAGAGAGACGAGCTAATAAGAACTATCTTCCGTTAACAACGAGAGAAAGAGCGAGAGCATTTTTCGAGGATCCTCCGTTGATGCGTACTCAGATAAGATGTCATAAATGACAAAATGCTCACAACGCTCTTGGGCCATGCAGGAAAGGGGGGAAATCCATTACTGGTGAGGGCGAGAATACACCAGGCATGTAAATATCGGCTGATGCAGACAGAGGGGTCGAAGGGGAAGGCTTTAGCAACGAGTTCAATCCGTGTCCCCTTTTTCGGTTTTGTTTTTGTGGTTTTCGGGAGTTTATTAATTTTCACTCTAAATTGAATTTTACATCACTTTTGGCTCTGTCCTGGTGGAAATATAAAGGATTTCATGTCCAAATCTTTATGAAGCTACGAGGGGATATCAGTAGTCAAAGTCACTAGACTTCATCTTTGCCTCACTGCATCCCTTTATTCGGCTCCTTGCGTTTATTCATGAGATCCCTTTATCTCGGCTCCTTGCTATGTGTCACTGGATCTCTTTATTTCAGCTCTTGTGTTGCGTTACTTCACTGGCTCCCTTTTTCCTCTCCATGGATTTATTAACTGTATCCATTTTTTAGTTACTTGTGTTGCTTCACTGGATCCTTTGTTGGTTCCTTGCATGCTTCACTGGAATCGTTTTTTCGGCTCCTTGCGATGATTCATAGGATCCCTTTTTTGGCTCCATGCACTTCTTCGCTGGATCTCTTTTTATGCTTCCTTGTGTGGTCTATTGGATTCCTTTTTTCGGCTCCTTGCGATGCTTCACTGGATTCTTTTTTCAGCTCCTTGCGTTGCTCTACCTGATCCTTTATTCGGTTCTTTGCATTGCTTCACTGAATTTCTTTTACAGCTCATTGCGAGCCTTCACTAGATCCCTTTTACGGCTCCTTGTGTTGCTTCATGAGACCCCTTTATTTTGCTGGCTTCTTGCATTGCTTCACCGGATTTTTTTATTTTTTCAGCTCCATGCATTTCTTCAGTGGATTCCTTTATCGGTTCCTTGCGTTGCTTCACTGTTTCTTTTTTCTTTTTTTTTCTGGGGGGGGGGGGGCTCCTTGCAATGCTTCACCGGATCCCTTTTTTAGCTCCTTGCATTTCTTCTTTGGATCCCTTTTTTGATTTCTTGCATTGCTTCACATGTTTTTTTCTTTTTTGTTTCAGCTCCTTGCATTTATTCACTGAATTCCTTTTTTTGCTTCCTTGCGTTGATTCACTGCATCCCTTTTTTGCCTCCTTGCAGTGCTTCAAAGGATCCCTTTTTCAGCTCCTAGCATTTCTTCACTGGATCCTTCTTTGGTTCCTTGCCTTTCTCCACTGGATCCCTTTTTCCAGCCTCTTGTGTTGCTTCACAGAATTACTTTTTTGGCTCCTTGCGTTGTTTTACTGGATCACTTCCTCGGTTCCTTGCACTGATTCACGGCGTCTCTTTTTCTGTTCATTGCGTGCCATCACTAGATCCCTTTTTCGGTTCCTTGCATTTCTTCAGTGGATCCCTTTTTCGGCTTCTTGTGTTTCTTCATTGGATCCCTTTTTGGGTTCCCTGCGTTACCTCACTGGACCCCTTTTTTGGCTCCTTGTGTTGCTTCCCCGGATTCCTTTTTCGGCTCCTTACGATGCTTCACTGGATCCCTTTTTCGGCTCCTTGCGTTGCTTCACTGGATCCCTTTTTTCGGCTCCTTGCATTGCTTCACTCGATCCCATTTTAGGCTCCTTGCATTGCTTCACTGGATCCCTTTTTCAGCTTCTAGCATTGCTTCACTGGATCTCTTTTTTTTTTTGGCTCCTTCCTTCACTGGGTCTCTTTTTTAGCCTTTTTGTTACTTCACTGGATCCCTTTTCCTGATCATTGTGTTGCTTCACTGGATCCCTTTTTCAATTCATTGCTTTGCTTCACTGGATCACTTTTTCAGCTTCTAGCATTGCTTCACTGGATCCCTTTTTTTTTTTTTTTTTTGGCTCCTTCCTTCACTGGGTCCCTTTTTTAGCCTTTGTGTTACTTCACTGGATCCATTTTTCCAGATCACTGTGTTGCTTCACTGGATCCCATTTTCAACTCCTTGCGTTGTTTCTCTGGATCCCTTTTTCCGCTCAATGTGTTGCTTCACTGTAACCTTTTTTCGGCTTCTTGCTTGGATTCGTCATAAGGATGTAAGAAGTGCGTTAAAAACAATCATTTTACCTGAAGGGTTACCTCTGATTTGAGCTTCCCATCCTGTAATACATTTTTACATTTTTATTAAAGCATATTGCCTCCTTGACAGTTGCTAATTCGTTAAATGGTAAGTGATCGAAAAGCAAGAGTTACTACTACTACTACTACTACTACTACTACTACTATTACTACTACTACTACGAGCTAAGCTACAACCATAGTTAGAAAAACAGGATACTATAAGCCCAAGGGCTCCAACAGGGAAATAGTCCAGTGAGGAAAGAAAATAAGGAAACAGATAGGACATTGCGTCTAAGTATACCCTCAAACAAGTGAGCTCTCACCTAAGACAGTGGAAGACCATGATGCATAGTCTATTGCACTACCGAAGACTAGAGAACAGTGGTTTGATTTTGGAGTGTCCGTCAACTATAAGAGCTTCTTATCATAACTAGAGTCTCTTAGATGATTATTGATCGAAAGGAAGTAGCCTGGCGTGTCATATTACTGTAGGATTATGTATAACTATGGATACTAGACGTTAGAGGAAGCCTTGCGAGACATGGACACACATTCTTCAGTGTCATGAAAATGAAAATAGAAGCTTGGTCTTCGAATAGATTTTGTAGTCTAGTCTTGAATGTCAGTTAGCTGTTGTTGCTGTTAATTTTCACCGGATGATGGACTTGATAGCTAGTGACTGTGGTCTGGGGACAGCTAGGTAGAAAAGGATCAAATGACTTGCTGAAAAAATATATGTGTATATGAATATGTATACATGTATGTTCCGTATATGTATATATAGATGTACATTTTATGTATAGAATTTATATATGTATATACTGTATATATAAATATGTGTATTTATATATATTCATGT
This sequence comes from Palaemon carinicauda, assembly GCF_036898095.1. Classification (NCBI taxonomy): domain Eukaryota; kingdom Metazoa; phylum Arthropoda; class Malacostraca; order Decapoda; family Palaemonidae; genus Palaemon; species Palaemon carinicauda. The sequence goes on along the minus strand of NC_090759.1, from coordinate 9,987,393 downwards.
AAATGTTTATCTATGGAATAAGTATCTATGTGTATGTGTTATGTGTATGTTTTTGTGAAAATTTATAAGTACATATATTTTTTGTGCAAGTGCATATGTATACATTATATAAAGTCGATTTTAAATTTATTTTCTTATAGAAATGTAGCAGTATGTTTTCCGTAAACAAAAAGAAAGCGAGTATTTTACGTAGGAGAACTTCTGCCTTTAGGAGCTAAAAGCAAAGATCAAACACTTTATTTTTACCTTTTATCTGCTGTAAAGGTAAGGAATGTCTCACATGACCGTTTCAGCAGTGGGTGGAAAAAATGAAAAATACCACGTTTCGATTTTTTTTTATTGACGTAAACCAATGTTATCTCTCTCTCTCTCTCTCTCTCTCTCTCTCTCTCTCTCTCTCTCTCTCTCTCTCTCTCTCTCTCTCTCTCTCTCTCTATTAAGTGAAAAGTTTTGTTTTAGCATGGGAGATTTAATCGGGTAGACGCCTATTCCTTTATGTTAAACTTGTCCAGACAAAGGAAGATTGTAGCTACGCAAGGATATCTTAGAAGTTCACCCCCTCTGTAAGAAGGCATTATCCCCCCTCCTCCTCAACCTCTTCCCTCCCATCCCTCTCTGCTTCCCTTTTCCGACTGAAGATATTCGGACGAGTAAAAAATATCACATCCTCTCCTCGGAGTTGTATCTATATTCCAGACAATATATCCCATCCTGATAAATTCCTTTTACATTTCCAAAATAAAAAAAATAAATAAAAACTTGAAGATAAGAAAAATGAATGGTCATCGTTTGGCCAGCCATTACTTCTTGTTGATTGTTCTGTTATGGCTTTGAAGGATTTACTTTGTCTCTCTCCTAAGTTTTCTACAGGTTTTTTCTGTTATTTTTGTCGCATTGGATTCCCTGTGAATATTCTAGTGATAGGAAAGGAACTTGATAGTGAGGTTACCATTGGTATTGCATTCTTTATGGTCTGTGGCTTGAAGTATTGGTCATTGGATTTCTAATACCCTCGGTATTATTGGATAAAAAAATAATAATTAAGATTAAGTATTTTAGTGATGGTGACGAGAAAAGTTGTTGCACTCTCTTGGGTTGGAGTTCTCTTACTTGAGAGTACACTCAGGCACACTAATCTCTCTCTTCATTGTTTATATGTGGCATATCTATAAAAACGTTGTTATTGATCTTGAAATATTTTATATTATTATTTATTACTCCCTATAGCCTCTATATTTTATTTATTTCCTTTCCTCATTGGACTATTCTCCCTGTTGGATTCTTATAGCTTCCTGCTTTTCCGAGTAGGGTTGTAGCTTATGCAAGTAATAATAATAATAATAATAATAATAATAATAATAATAATAATAATTATAATAATAATTGCTGTTGTTAACACAATGAGTGGTGATATGTTTGTAACAACTTTCTTCAAAGTTTTGTTAATGACTTTGAAGTGATGTGTTTTCATGAAACGCTGAAAGCGCATGAAGTTTTTCTTAATGCAATACTTTGTAAGTTGTTTCCCAGTTCATTTTTGTTAATATAAACATACAACAACAGCAAATGCAGCCGTTTTTAGTCCACTGCTGGGCATAAGCCTCAGACATGTTCTTATTAATGTCTGGGGTTTGACAAGTTTAAATCACCACGCTGGCCAGTTCAGATTGGTGATGGTGGGAGTCTGATCGCTCACAGCAAACCAACCTATAATTGGTGGCTCTGACTAGTACATCATTGCTGATCATGGCGATATTCAAACCCTTGCATCACGTTAAGGTATCCCCACTTAGAAAAGGAAAAGGGGAAAATATATATTTAATGTTATAAAACGTAATGTTTTGCTAACAAAACAAAAAATTGTAAACAGGAAAAGTTCAGCGGGGATAAGAGAAATTAACTTCATAAAATGATTCATACAAAAAAAAAAAAAAGTAAAAAAAAAAAGGAAGCGAACGTTAGAAAAGAACGAAGGGAAAATACTGAGAAAAAAAATAAAAGAATTAACGTGCCTGTAATATTCAGTTTTTCTTTTTCAAATGATAATTTTCTGGAATTATTTTACTAATTTTCACTGGGATCCACATAATGCTCTTCCCATCCCGAAAGCAAAAATTCCTCTATTTTTCTTTTTTTTTGCTTTTTTTTTTTACTGTAGGCTAAGCCATGGGTTTTAGAATGTGATTACGAAAATGCATACATTATATAGTGCCGCCTGGATATACAGTATATATATATATATATATATATACATATATATATATATATATATTATGCACACACATATATGTATATATATATATATATATATATATATATATATATATATATGTGTGTGTGTGTGTGTGTGTATAACTATATATATATAAAACTATATATATATATATATATATATATATATATATATATATATATGTATATATATATATATATATATATATATTCTGGTCACACTCAACTCTCCCCGTCCCTCGAGTAGGGGTTAGTGGATAGTCATACCCTGGTGAGAGGGGGTTGCAAGTGCGTGAATATCTATCTAAATATTTAGCCGTCATTTTTGACTGATTGTGGAAACTCGTGTGTGTGTGTATATATATATATATATATATATCTATATATATCTATATATATATATATATATATATATACAAAATGTGTGTATATACAGTATATATTTATATATATATATATATATATATACCAGTTTGATTTTGCAGGAATATACTTGCTAGGACTTTGATCTTTTTGTCCCTAACATTAATTCCTAGTTACTCACTAAGCACCAAATTCGTTCAGGTGTCATGTAAATGAATAAGCAGGTAGTAATGTGTAAAACAGTCCTTTTCTATTCATTAGGCCCCCAAGTGGATACTCATATATTGGTCAGAGTTTCTCTTCTAAGGACCTGTATCTTATGAGGTGTCTTCTTTCCTTTAGGTGACATCCTGGATGGAAAGTCAACTCACGAACTACGGGTTAAAGTGTTCTCTCATCAACTTCCTTTTCCACATCTGTTTTCTATTTTCTTCCGTTTACAATTTTCCTCCAGATCTCTTTTCATGTTTCCTCAGGTGTTTTATTGGACTCTAGCTTCCATTTTGTTTTCCTTCCACATATAATATCCGTTTACTCCCGTTTTCAATTTTTCTTTGCTTTCATTTTCTCTTTTTCCCCACGCCCATCTTCTGTTTACTCCCATTTGCCGTCTTCCTTAGCTTCCATTTTCTGTTATGTTCCTGTTTTCTATCTTACCAAGGCTTCAAATTTTTGTTTTCTTCCCACACCCATATTCTGTTTTCTACCGTTTTCTGTCTTTCCTATCTTCCATTTTCTGTTTACCGATGTTTTAATGTCTCTCCTATCCTCCATTTTCTGTTTACTGCTGTTTTTATGTCTTTCCTAGCTTCCATTTTCTGTTTTCTTGCCTCATTCATTTTCTATTTCCTTCTATTTTTGTCTACCCAACTTTTTCCCCCCACATCCATGATAGGTTACTCCAGCTGTCATCTTCTCTTTTTTTTTCCTACATCCATCTTTTTTTCTTCCCGTTTTATGATTATTTCCCCCACAACTTTGTCCTTG
>NC_090759.1:9961311-9981311 GCF_036898095.1 Palaemon carinicauda | reverse complement strand
TTCGCCAGCTTTTACGAGATCTGTCACCGAGGTAAAATCTTTGAGCGTCTTTTCTTCATTTAAAAAAGAAAAGAAAAAAATATTCTGTTGCTTGATTTGATCGTATCTTTTCCACCTCTTGACTGATTCGACTGAAATGACGTGAAAGAAAACAATGGGGAATTAATGTGGGAATTTTCCATTAGTTAATGTGTCTATAAGGGTGATACTGAAAATATTATTTCCTTTAAAACGTAAACTCATTGTATAGCCTATATTCTGTACATACTACCATTTACTTAATTATTCAAATAATGTTAAAGCAACAATTACACGGCTAGATACGCATAATGTATATATATACATATATATATATATATACATACATATATATATATATATATATATATATATATATGTGTGTGTGTGTGTGTGTGTGTGTGTGTGTGTTCGTGTGTATGTATGTATGTATATATATTCATATATTATTTACATACGTGATTATTATTATTATTGTTATTATTTAATTTTTATTATTATTATTAGCTAAATTACAATCCTATTTGGAAAAGCATGTTGCTTAATCCCAAGAGCTCTAACAGAAAAAAATAGTTCAATGAGAAAAGAAAATAAGGAAATAAATAAACTACAGGAGAAGTAATGAACAATTAGAATAAGATATTTTAAGAACATTAACATCATTACAATAGATCTTTCATGTATAAACATTAAAAAGAGACCCGTATTTTTTCCCTCTTCTCTAAACATTGTTTTAATGTGACATGGGTCCAAATGGTGTGGATAAAATGGAAGATACTTGTATGGCTGAAATGTCTTTAGATTTACACAGTTTTTATCGTGTCTGGACAAGGAAAATATTATTATTTTTGTAATTTCTTACTCAGGTTTCCTGGATAAGAATTCCCACATGAATAAGAAAAATATCTTATTTTTCTTATTCATGAGATATTTATGCTTTATGAAACCTTACAATGAAATTAATATGCTTCAACCCATGTTCCAAAACAACAAATAATAATACTTATATTGTAAATCTAAAGACATTTTAGCCATAGAAATAGAAGTTCAGACTCATTCATTACATCAACAGATGAATTACAGACTCAATCGTTACAATAGATAAATTTCAGTCTCATTCTTTACGGTATCAAATTAATTAAAAAATGAGAAATATGTAAATTTCCAGAATAAAGTCGAGATGTGGCACGGCTTCTTGTACCTCTGTAGAACTTACGACCTTCTGTTTCCGTAAGACTGCCTGGATTGCTGGTGCACAGCTTTGGAAGAAGCTTCCGCAATTCCTTCACTGGCGGCTTTGGCTTTCCAAGAAGGAGAGAGAGAGAGAGAGAGAGAGAGAGAGAGAGAGAGAGAGAGAGAGAGAGAGAGAGAGAGAGAGTGTGTGTGTGTGTGTGAGAGAGAGAGATTTAGCTAACTCTTGTAGCAGCTACAACCAAAGAAGATAATTTTGGTCTCTTGGGAATCTTTAGTTAGGTACCCTTACACTTTGGAATGAAAGTTTAATTTTGGAAGAGGAAAGAAGCTATGATTTGTTGGTCTCTCTCTCTCTCTCTCTCTCTCTCTCTCTCTCTCTCTCTCTCTCTCTCTCCACATAATACATGGATTTAGAGTTCGCTCATGAGTGGCAGAGAGAAAAGGCAGGACAACCCCATAGAAACCGACCATATATACATATGTGATCAGAACCAAAGAAATGACCAGGGAAGGCCAGGCAATGGCTGTTGATTTGTTATTAGGTAGATTTATAGGCTCACCAGGATGTTGAGGTTGCAGACTTACAGACACTGCTAGAAACTATTGGGCTTGAGCGGAACTCGAACTCGCGTCCAACATATTGCGACACAGGGACATTTCCACTAGGATTCGACACCTTTTAGAAAGAACACATCAGAATCTTAGTGAGGAAGTCTCGTTTATTTGGTCCATTATATGATCGGGGTTGGGATTTGGGAGGCCATTCATTTCCGAAATATAATGGGGTTTGATTGGAAACCATTACACTTGTAGCGTTAAATGTATGAGACACGGGACAGCGAAATGGAAGAGAGGAGTAGAGAACGTATGTATATATGTTTACCCACAACTAAGTGACATATTTACTTTTATTTATAATCAATATTGATTTTTCATTAAAATGGTTTTAACATTAATGCTTGTGACCACCATAGATATCATTCATATCGTAGTCTTGATACGAGTTAAATTTGACGTTTCTTTCTCTTTCATTTTTATTAGATTATCATTTCAATGTTTCGAAGCCTTTTTCATCTGCAGAAAGTTAAATTTTGTCTCAAATTATAATACCTGCTGGAATGCAAGTTTAATTAAGAGTAAATTAAAACCTAGAATATGTAAAAAAAAAAAACACACACATATATATATATATATATATACATATATATATGTATATATGTATATATATATATATATATATATATATATATATATATATATATATGGGTGTATGTTTGTGTATGCAAAACACACGACCAGGTAGTATATATATATATATATATATATATATATATATATATATATATATATATATGTGTGTGTGTGTGTGTGTGTGTTTGCGCTCGCTCGTGATTTTGTGTGCAAAGCGTGAGTAGGTGATTGAACTGAAGTTAACGAACAAAGTATCAACGAGTTCCCGGGTAGTGTGACAAGACTTACTCTCTCCAAAGACTCGGGTGCAAATCCAAAGCCTTTCAGCACTTTCGTTTTCAGCTGGTGTTGACACTTTTGGCTAATGACGACGGGGTCTCTCATTTCCAGCAGTTCTCTTCCACGGCACATTAGCCTTAAGAGGTGCAGAGAGGGACGACGAATACATGATGAATATGGTTTCAAACCAAAATGGACCGGGTGGTGTATAGTATGTCGCGTCGAGATCAGTTTTGCTTTATATCGGTATAAAGATGATTTTGCTTCTTTATTTGTGTTTTTTCTTTATTGTTTATTTATTGATATGATCGTTTTGGGGTTATTTTCCTACTAACTTCTTCGTTTGTTCGTTATTTATGAAATTTTTTTTTTTATTCATTTCTTTTTGCTTTTAATTATGTGTTTAATAATTTTTGAGAGTTATTTACCTTTATGTTATTTTATAGTTTACGCCTGTGTGTAAGGAAGTGTGTGTTTCTCTCTCCTTAACTTTTTGGTAGAAAATTATTCTATTTTCTTGTGAAGAGAGAGAGAGAGAGAGAGAGAGAGAGAGAGAGAGAGAGAGAGAGAGAGAGAGAGAGAGAGAGAGAGAGAGAGAGAGAGAGGAGAGAGATATCATAGGTGGCTTTTCCCTAATGATTTTGTTTTGCTGCCACAACATATCTGAATTGTTAAGAAGTTGGAAGTTTGGCCGTTAAACGACGTGAAATCTCTCCAGAACGAGAGTTTTTGCTCTGCGTGTACGATGCTCGGCTCGAACTTTTCTCCGAAGCACAGCTATAAACTTGACGTCATTACAGTAATACTTAAAAAAGGAATATATTGACTTCAACAATTTTTCTTGTTCCTCTCTTCGAAAATAATCCTTGAAAGTCCAGTGCCGTTTGGCCATAGAAGAATCATGGAAAGACCAGTGGCTCTTGCCCTTAGAAGAATCATGGAAAGTCCAGTGGCCTTAGGCCATGTAAAAATCATGGAAATTCCAGTGGCCCTTGGCCTTGAAAGAATCATGGAAATTCTAGTAGCTCTTGGCCTGAAAAGAATCATGGAATGTCCAGTGGCTCTTAGCCTTAGAAAAGTCATGGAAAGACCAGTGGCTCTTGGCATTGGAAGAATCATGGAGAGTCCAGTTGCTCTTGGCCTTGGCAGAATCAGGGGGAGTCCATTAGCTCTTGGCCTTGGAAGAATCATGGAAACCCCAGTGGCTCATGGCCTTAAAATAATCTTGGAAAGACCAGTGGCTCATGGCCTTAAAATAATCATGGAAAGTCCAGTGGCTCATGGCCTTAAAATAATCATGGAAAGTCCAGTGGCTCATGGCCTTAAAATAATCATGGAAAGACCAGTGGCTCTTGGCCTTGGAAGAATCCTTGAAAAACCAGTGGCTCTTGGCCTTAAAAGAATCCTTGAAAGACCAGTGGATCTTGACCTTAAGAGAATCCTTTTAAATACCATTGGCTCTTGGCTTTAAAAGAATCCTTGAAAGACCAGTGGATCTTGGCCTTAAAAGAATCCTTGAATGACCAGTGGATCTTGGCCTTAGAAGAATCTTTTTAAATACATTGGCTTTTGGCCTTAAAAAATCTTTGAAAGAACAGGGGGATCTTGGCCTTAAAAGAATCCTGGAAAGGTCATTGCTTCTTAGCTTTAAAAGAATCCTGGAAAGACCAGTGGCTCTTGACCTTACAAGAATCCTAGAAAGACGAATGGTTCTTGACCTTAAAAGAATCCTAGAAAGACCAGTGGCTCTTCGCCTTAAAAAAATCTTCGAATGACTAGTTGCTCTTGTCCCTAAAAGAATCCTTGAAAGACCACAGGATCTTAATCCTGGAAAGACCAGTGGCTTTTGACCTTAAAAGAATCCTGGAAAGATCAGTGAATCTTGTCCTTAAAAGAATTTTTGAAAGACCAGTGCCTCTTGGTCTTAAAAGAATCCTGGAAAGACGAGTGGCTCTTGACCTTGAAAAAATCATGGAAAGACTAAGTGGCTCCTGGTCTTGAAAGAATCCTTGAAAGACTAGTGGCTCTTCGCCTTAAAAAAAACTTGGAATGACCAGTTGCTCTTGTCCCTACTGGATACACCAGTGACTCTTGACCTTGAAAGAATCTCGGAAAGACCAATGTATTTTGGGCGTGAAATGATCCTGGAAAGACCAGTGGCTCTTGTGCCTAAAAGAAACCTGGAAAAACCAGTAGATCTTCGGCTTGAAAGAATCCTGGAAAGACCAGTGGATCCTGGACTTGAAAAATCCTGAAAAGACTATTGGCTCTTGGCCTTAAAAGAATCCTGGAAAGACCAAATGGCTCTTGACCCTAAAAGAATCCTGGAATGACCAGTGGTTGTTGCCCTTAAAAGAATCCTGGAAAGACCAGTGGCTCTAGGCTGTAAAAGAATCCTGGAAAGACCAGTGTATTTTGGGCATGAAAGAATCCTTGAATGACCGGTGGATCTTAGCCCTAAAAGAATCCTGGAAAGATCAATGGTCTTGGCCTTGAAAATACTGGAAGGACCAGTAGCTCCCGTCCTTAAAGGAATCCTGGAAAGACCATTGTATCTTGGCCTTAAAAGAATCCTGGGAAGGTCAGTAGATCGTGGGCTTCAAAGAATCCTGGAATTACATGTAGATCGTGGGCTTGAAAGAATAATGGAAAGACCATTGGCTCTTGGTCTTTAAATAATCCTGAAAAGACCAAGAACTCTTGACCTTGAAAGATCAGTGGATCTTGGTCTTGAAAGAATCTTGGAAAGACCATTGGCTCTTGGTCTTAAAAAATCCTGGAAAGACAAGTAGCTCTTGGCTCCAAAATAAACCTGGAAAAACCAGTCGGTCTTGGGCTTGAAAGAATCCCTGAAAGAACAGTGAATCCTGTGCTTGAAAAAATCCTGGAAAGTCCAGTGGCTCCTCGCCTTTAAAAATCTTGAAAAGACCAGTGGCTCTTGGCCTTGAAGGAATCATGGAAAGACCAGTGGCTCGTGGCCTTAAGTGAAACCGAGAACGACCATTGACTCTTGGCCATATAAGTATCCTGAAAAGACCAGTGGCTGTTGGCCATAAAAGAATCCTGGAATGACCATTGGATCTTAGGTTAGAAAGAATCCTAGGAAGACCAGTGGATCTTAGGGCTGTAAGAATCCTAGAAATACCAGTGGTTCATGACCTTAGAAGAATCATTGAAAGACCAGTGGCTCGTTGCCTTAAAGGATTCCTGGAAAGACCAGTGTATTTTGGGCTTGAAATAATCGTGAAAAGACCATTGGCTCTTGACCTTGAACGAATCCTGGAAAGACCATTGGCTCATGGCCTTAAAAGAATCCTGGGAAGACCAGCAGATCGTGGGCTTCAAAGAATCCTGGAATGACCTGAGGATCGTGGGTTTGAAAGAATAATGGAAAGACAAGTGGATCTTGGGATTCAAAGAATCCTGGAAGGACCATTGGCTCTTTGCTTTAAAAATCCAGGAAAGACCATGGGCTCTTGCACTTAAAAGAAGCCTGTAATGACCAGTGGATCTTGTACCTGAAAGAATGCTTGAAAGACCATTGGCTCTTTGCCTTAAAAGAATCCTGGAAAGACCACGGGGTCGTGGCCTGAAAAGAATCCTATAAAGATCATCGGCTCTTGGGCTTAAAAGAATCCTGGAAAGATCAGGGTCTCTTGGCCTTAAAAGAATCAGGGAAGACCAGTGGCTCGTGGCCATAAAAGAATCCTTGGAAGACCAGTGGCTCCTGACATTGAAAGAATCCTTGAAAGCCCAGTGTTTCTGGGCTCTAAAAGAATCCTGGAAAGACCATTGGCTCTTGTCCTTATAAGAATCCTGGAAAAACCAGTAGTTCTTGCCCTTAAAAGAATCATGGGAAGATCAGTGGCACGTAGCCTTAAAGAAATCCTGAAAAGACCATTGCCTCGTGTCCTTCAAGGAATTCTGTAAAGACCAGTGGCTCTTGGCTCTTAAAGAATCCTGGAAAGACCATTGGATCTTGGTCTTAGAAGAATCCTGGAAAGACCAGTTGTTCATGGCCTTAAAAGAATCATGGAAAGATCAGTGGCAGGTGGACTTAAATCCATCCTACAAAGACCAGTGGCTCTTAACCTTAAAAGAATCTTAGAAAGACCAGTGGATCTTAGCCTTAAAAGAATCCTGGAAAGACCAATGGCTCTTGGCCTTGAAAGAATCCTTGAAAGACCAGTTGATCATGGCATTAAAAGATTCCTGGAAAGACCAATAATATTGCTCTTAGCCTTAAAGGAATCCTTGAAAGAACATTGGCTCTTGGCCCCAAAAGAATTTTGGAAAAAACCAGTGGATCTTGACCTTCAAAGAATACTGGAAAGACCAGTAGACCTTAGCCCTAAAAGAATTCTAGAAAGACTATTGGCTCTTGGCCTTAAAAGAATCATTGAAAGATCAGTGGATCTTGGCCTTAAAAGAATCCTGGAAAGTTTAGTAGCTCGTGGCGTTAAAAGAATCCTAGAAAGACTATTGGCTCATGGCGTTAAAAGAATCCTGGAAAGACCGGTGACTCAAGGGAGTGAGAGTATCCTGGAATGACCATTTGATCTTAAGCTTGAAAGAATCCTGGAAAGACCAGTATCTCGTAACCTTAAAAGAATCTTGGAAAGCACAGTGGTTCTTAGGCGTAAAATGATCATGTAAAGAGCAGTGGCTCTTGGTCTTATTCATCCTAGAAGAGTTGTCCATCACCGAAGGAAACTACACTTTCTAATCTTAGGACTTGGAAGCAAGAGCAAGTGATAGCCAAACTCCAATGCCAACGACATAAACAAATAAGATGAAAGTGAGACTAGTCCTATATCCTATCCCTAATTCTTCTTATTCAGCCATTCGTTGATACTATTAATTGCTGGTCGTATATAAAGATATAATACAAGAAAGTTATAACGTAAAGAGGAGAAAAGAGCTTCGGCAAGCAGCTCCGAATTCTCTGATTAATGTCTGCACAGACAAGGCGAATCCAACAGACGAACAGTGAAAGCCACCCTAAATTTCCCCCGAGGAATAAAGAAAGAGAGAGTTATGAGCCCTGACAGAGAGAGAGAGAGAGAGAGAGAGAGAGAGAGAGAGAGAGAGAGAGAGAGAGAGAGAGAGAATTCCGGCCATCACCTTCGGTCAGTTTCTTCTGAATAGTTTTCCAAGAAAGATGCTGTTTGTGACATCCCTCGATGTGTGTGGGTTGCGTGCGAGAGGAAGCTTGGTCTTAATTATGGCTCCTTAGATGGCCTCTCGGGCTATACGGAAATTATCTATTAGTGCTTTTTAAGCAAACAGGTTTCCAAAAGAAAATGGAAATAAGATCAACGACGAACATCTGTTAGGCTTAATGCGGGTGGAAGCGCTCGAATAAACACACAAACTGGCATATACAGTATATATATATATATATATATATATATATATATATATATATATATATATATATATATATATATATATATATATATATCTGTGTGTGTTTACATATATACAGTATGAGTGGATAAGTAGGTGACGTTCCTGATTGGGGATAACTTAATGTGGTGAATGGGTTTGAGTATTGCATTGATTAGTAAAGCTGAACTAGTCAGGGCCACCCATATTAGGTTGGTTTGCTGTGAGCGATCAGATAAAAATCTTCCACCATCACCAATCTGCAGTTGTGATAAAAACGGTCAAACCCTAGATATGTCTAAGGACATGGCTGAGGCCTCCGATTTGCATTTGTTGTTTGTTGTTGTATAAGTAAGTAAATAGAGAGTATAGTTCTTTGTCTTTTTGTATGTAAAATTCTTCTTACCCACGGTATACAATAGTGAATAAGATAGTAATCTTGAAACATTTATTTCCTTTTTCCAGTTTCAGAAGACACTTTCATTATTTCAAAAGTAAAAATCATAATAGTAATAATAATCTATCTTAAATCTGTTATATTTGGAGGTATCTCTATAGCTTCAGAATGTAACTCTCTCTCTCTCTCTCTCTCTCTCTCTCTCTCTCTCTCTCTCTCTCTCTCTCAGGTCCAACTACGTGACGTAACGTTTCTTGGAATTAGTTCCTCCATCTATTTGGATTTTTATTGTGTTAGCTTTCCAATCCCCATATTTTCGCAAGGTCAATATTTAGAATAATGGTAATAATTTTTTATGATAATCGTGTTTGTAATTATCATAATATTTAGAATAATGATAATGACAGTCATAGTAAATGAAGAAGGTACAAAGAGATTTAATAATAAAAAAAAAATTAAAAAGATTTGATAAAAAAAAAAGAAAAATGTAAAAAGATTTGATAAAAAAATGAAAAAAAAAAAGATTTGATAGAAAAAGGTGTGAGGTAGAAATATATTAATAATGACAGTAAGAGTAAATAAAGAAGGCAAAAAAGAATTAATAAAAAAATTTAATAAGTAGGACGGGGGACGTATCCGAGTCAAATGTATTCCATTATTTGGAAAAATTTCGAGAAATCTCTCCTAAATAATTGTGAGCAACCGCCTTGATATATATATATATATATATATATATATATATATATATATATATATATATATATATATACACACATGTATATATATATATATATATATATATATATATATATATATATATATATATATATATATGTATAATTATATATATACATTTATATATATATAATGTGTAGTTATTTAGTTCTTTCTGGTCACGCTCAGCAGCATTGCTAGACTTATAACCACTCTGTCTCTCCTCGTCCCTCGAGTATGGGAAGGGAAGTAGTCATAACCTGTTGAGAAGGGGATACCTCAAAATCAAGAAGGACTGCCGTGCTTTTGTTAGGAAAGTGGGAGTGGTGGAAAGTGTTGAATCTGTGTGTGCCTGTGTGTTTCTAAAAAAAAACTTGACTGGCTGCGTACACTAGTATATGTAAGTTTTCATAACCAGAGTTCCAGTTTCTGAAGAATTGAGTTTAAAAAATTTAGGATTAATGGTGGATGGCTAGTCTCTCCTGGCATTAAGAGATAAATATGACTAAAACACAGACATAAAAAAAGGCCACTCCTAATCTCGGTCTCTAACGAGACCCGTGACAAATTAGTAATCGCAGAGTTTATTAAAAATGTGAAACGTGACGAGAATCAGTCGTGAAGCTTATATTCAATAAGAAGTATATTAATATTATTTGGAAAGCTACAACCCTAGTTGGAAAAGCAGGATGCTATAAGCCCATGGGCTCCAACAAGAAAAAGTAGCATAGTGAGGATAGGAAATAAGGAAATAAATAAACTACAAATGAACAATTAGAATAAACTATTTTAAGAACAGTAACAACATTCAAATAAATCTTTCATATCTAAAGTATAAAAGCTTTTAAAAAAATATTAGGAAGAGAAGTTACATAGATTAGTTTGCCTGAGTGTACCCTCAAGCAAGAGAACTCTGCCTCAAGATAGTGCAGGACCATGGTACAGAGGTTATGGCCCTACCCAAAACTAGAGAACAATTGTTTGATCTTGGAGTATCCTTCTCCTAGAAGAGCTTCTTACCATTAAAGAACATAGAGGATCAACTTTTATTTATACTGATGGCTCCATATCTGATGCTGGCGTTGGATTTGGAGTACATAGTAATGGTTTTAATTGTAGAGGTGCACTTCCTCTGACCGCTTCCATATTTACTGCCGAACTGTATGGCATATTAACCGCTATTGAGAAAATAGCGTTGGAGAAGGAGGGTAATTTTACAATTTTTAGTGATGCAAGGAGTGTCCTTCAAGCTATGGAAGTTTTTAATTCTAATAACCCTCTAGTTTTAAAGATTTTAGAATGGCTTTTCCTTCTTGGACGGAGAGGTATAACAGTTCAATTTTGTTGGGTTCCAGCACATGTAGGTGTGTCCGGGAATGAGAAGGCAGATTCACTGGCTAAGGAGGCTGCATCCGAGTTGCTGCCAAGAAGGTATCCCATTCCCTGTAATGATTTCTTACCTGACATCAGGAAATTGGTTTGCAATAAATGGCAACAGCAATGGGATAGTCAAGATGGCAATAAAATGAGGGAAGTAACAAATGACATATCTCCTTGGAGGTATAATATGATGCCCCGAAAATGGGAGACGTCTCTTTGTCGTCTCCGTATTGGTCACACTCGGTTGACACATGAGTTTCTGCTGAAGGGCCAACACCAACCGTATTGTGACAACTGTTTAGTACCTCTAACAGTAAGGCATTTGTTGACCGAATGCCCCAATTATAACATCTTGCGGTATAGATATTTGTTTGAGGCTCGAGGTGAGGGTGGCAGGTTCATCCTTGCCAAGATTCTTGGAAATGATGTGTCCTACCATGCAAGTGGCATTTTTAGATTTCTTTCAGAAGCAGGTCTTCTGAAAAATATTTAACTTTTATGACATTCAATTTTTATGATTTTAATTGAATACTCTTTAATTTTTTATTTTATTTCATTTTTTACTTCTGTATATATAAATTAAATGTTACCGGCGTCAATGACCTTAGATGTCAGGATGCCTGAAAACTTTAAATCATTCATTACCATAACTAAAGAGTCTTTTCTACCCTTACCTAGTAGAAAGTATTCACTGAATTATTACATTGCAGTAGTTAACCCACTGAGCGAAGAAGAATTGTTTGGCAGTGAGGAGAGAGGAGAATGTATAAAGAATAGGCCATACTATTTGGTATATGTATAGGCGAAGGAAAAGTAATCCGTAGCCAGAGAGAGGATCCAACGTAGTACTGCCTAGCGAGTTGAAAGACTCAATAACTCTCTAGCGGTAGTATCTTGTGACGAGCCGAGCGAAGGTTGTGACTCAAAGGCTGGATGAAAGCAACTGAGTAACTTTATTACAGAACATTCGTTTATATATACATAAACTCCAGGCAAAAGGGCTTAAAAGACAACAGGCAATTTCATGTTCAACCGACAAAGCACCGGTTAACAGTTAACTGTGAGAAAAACAGATGTGTTATTTCATGTCCCTATCAGTGCGAGGGGAGAGCGAAGATACAAGCATACAAAAAATGAAATGCCGTTACTATGTACGATCGTGTGACACACGATGGTACATGGCTCCCCCCCCCCCCCTAGAAATGACATACTGTACATGTTAAATAGGGCACCCTGGTCTAGAGAGGCGAACTGTAGGCGGGTCATCTGGCAGGAGATAAGCAGGTTTTAGGTGATCAATGGAGACCCAGTCTTCTTTGCCAATTATGTTTAGTAGGAATGCTTTCGGACTGCGTCGGATCACAAGGAAAGGGCCCGTGTAAGGGGGTGTTAGCGGTGGCTTGCTAGTGTCGTTACGTAGGAAGACGTGTGTTGCAGAGTGCAAGTCTGTCGGTATGTGATGCTTCGCTGGGGGCTTGTAATTCTGGAGGCATGGAGTAAATTTTCCCACGACGTGACGTATGCGCTGGAGATCGTCGGAGGAGGTTGCAGAAGGAAATTATTCGGCAGGGACGACCGAAGGGTCGCCATACACCATTTCAGCTGCCGAGACGTCGAGGGCGTCTTTAAGAGTGGTCCTTAGTCCCTGGAGGACCCAGGGAAGCTGAGTAAACCAGTTGGAATCCTTGCAGCGGGACATCAAAGCTGCTTTGAGGGTGCAATGAAAACGTTCAACCATTCCATTAGCTGCGGGGTTGTAGGCAGATGTCTGATGTAGGGTGATGCTCAAGAGATTCGCTAATGATGTCCACAATTGAGAGGTGAAAGTGGTACCCCTTTTAGAAGTATTATGCTCAGGGATACCAAATCTTGCAATCCATCCTGAGAGTAAGGCAGATGTACATGAGGCGGACGTTGCAGTTTCCATGGGAATGGCTTCAGGCCAACGAGTGGAGCGGTTGATGACGGTAAACAGGTAAGGTTGTCCTTGTGATGTGGGTAGGGGGCCTACAACGTCGACGTGAATGTGGGAGAAACGAAGCTGAGGTTGAGGAAAGGTGCCCACTCCTGAATCCGTGTGTCGATATACTTTGGAAGTTTGGCAAGAAGTACAGGCGCGGACCCAATCCTCAGTATCCTTAGAAATGCCATGCCAAATGAACTTCGTCTTCAGCAGCTATGCAGTAGAACGGCACGAGGGATGTGAAAGGCCGTGAATGAAATCAAAACACCTGTCGGCGCATGGGAGCAGGAATCCAAGGTCGCGGTCCACCAGTACTGACGTCACAGAGGAGGGTGGTGTTGGAGTCGTCGAGGGGGATGTCTTCCCAACGGAGGGATGTGCAGGATGTCCTACATGCTTGATACTCTGGATCCTGTCGTTGGGCTTCAGCCAAGGCGTTGTAATCCAATCCCAGTTGAACGGCAGCCAACGTGTTTCTTGACAGGGCATCGGTAACGGGATCCATTTCCCCAGGGACGTGTTGAAGGGTGCAATTGTATTCAGCCACGGCGGAGAGATGTCGGCGTTGACGGGCGGACCAGGCGTCAGACTGTCGAGTGAAGGCGTGCACCAGAGGCATGTGGTCTGTGCGAATGACGAAGGGCGTACCTTCTAAGAAATGGCGAAAGTGACGGACAGCCAAGTGCACCGCCAGCAATTCGCTATCGAAGGTAGAATAACCCGATTCTGCCTTGGACAGTTTTCTGCTGAAGAAGGCCAATGGGCGGGACAAACCGTTGACCACCTGTTCGAGTACTGGACCAATAGCGACGTCGCTGGCATCGGTGGAGAGAAGGAGAGGGGCATGTGGAATAGGAAAAGTGAGAGCTGCAGCGGTTTATAGGGCCTTCTTTGCATTGCAGAAGGCCGCTTCTTGAAGGGGACCCCACTTCAGGTCTTTTGGTTTGCCCTTGAGGGAGGTGTAGAGGGAAGCAAGAGTGGCGGCAATGGCTGGCAAAAAACGGTGATAATAGTTGATCGTGCCCTAGAATTCCCGCAGAGCTTTGACGGTCGAGGGCGTGGGGAAGTTCTGAACTGCTGCTACCTTCTTAAGGAGGGGATGGACTCCTTCAGGAGTGATGCGGTGCCCTAAGAACGACACTTTGTTGCCGCCAAAGGTACACTTGTCATACCGGACTACAAGGCCGTTTTGTTGCAGGCGGTCGAGCACGATGCGCAGGTGACGGAGGTGTACCTCTTTTGAGGAAGAGAACACAAGTATGTCATCCACATAACATACACGGAATGGGAGGTCCCCTACAATGCCATCCATGAAACGTTGAAAAGTGGCCCCAGCATTATGAAGGCCAAAACAGGAGTAATAGTAGACCAATCGTCAGTGGGCGACATCGAACAGAAGGTGGAAATGAGAGAGGAATTCTGCGCCGAGGATTGGCAAGGTGACGTGAGCAACGAGAAACTTCCAATTAAATTTACCGTTTCCAAACGATAATGTGAGGTTCTCGTAACCGTAGGTGGGTATCGCAGATCCGTTAGCAGCGAACCGGCAGACATAGATAGACTACGTCGTGTTCTGAAGAGTTCCCTTGGCAAAAGAGAACGACAAGCACCCGTGTCTATCAAAAATCGCACGCCCGTTCCTGCATCATATAAAAAGAAAAGATTAGAAACATGGGAGGCCACCGCCACGAGCAATGGCCTACTTACACGTTTTTTGGCCACTGACAATCCTTGGCACATTTTTTCTCGGCTGCCCCGAATCTGTAGTGGTAGTAGCTAAACTGAGGCCGATGGGCGGTAGTAAGTGGATTTAGAAGTCGTTGGTTGGGGCACGAGCGAGTGGTGGGTGATGGGTGGCTTTGTCGCTGCTTCGGCTCGTCACGGGGTATGCGTGTATGTCATACGGCATTCACGTCAGCTTTGGTTGATGTTGAATAGGCGTCCTCTTTGTCAGGAGTGGAGGCATTGATGGAGGTCTTGAAGATCATGATGTGGCTGTCCAAAAGGGTGTCGGTTTTGGTCACCAAGTCTTTTATTGGTAAACTATCGACATCGGGTATGGCAGCGCGTACAGGTTCGTGTAAACGGCGTATCCAAAGGGCACAAAGTAGGTTCACCTCACGAGGAGAGCCGTCTGCGGCAGGTTGAAGGCAAGCGATACTGGTCATTTCCCTAAGGGCGAGCAAAGCCCTTTGGTCCCGCAATGGTTGTTGAGAGAGCTGAAAAAGCCTTGCTATACGGGCAGCTGGCGACGGCAAATACTGCTGCAGAAGGTATGTTTTGAGGGCGTCATACGCTTTTGGGGTGCCTCCTTGTTCACAAGCCAGTCTGATATTTCCGGGAAGGTGTCCTCGGGTATCGCCGTGAGAACATAATCTGCTTTGGTGGTTGAGTTAATCATGCCCTTGATGCACAACTGGACTTCTGTGCGCTGAAACCAAGAAAATGCCTCTCCGCTGGCGAACGACGAAAGTTTCAATGGGGTGGCGCCAACTTCCGTGGAGTCCGCCATAGTACCAATGACGGAGGGGCGGGGGCAGGTGGAAGGCGGGAGGAGTGAGTCGACTTCCGGGGTCACCAATGTGACGAGCCCCAGTGTGACCAAATGTGACGAGCCGAGAAAAGGTTGTAACTCAAAGGCAGGATGAAAGCAACTGAGTAAATTTATTACAGAACATTCGTTTATATATACATAAACTCCAGGCTAAAAGGGCTTCAAAGACATAACAGGCAATTTCAAGTTCAACCGACAACACACCAGTTAACAGTTAACAGTGAGAAAAACAGACATCTTGTTTTAGGTCCCTATCAGTACGAGGGGAGAGCGAAGATACAAGCATAATATGTACAAAAAATGAAATGTCGTTACTTTGTACGATCGTGTGACACAAGGTTGGTACAATCTCAACTGATGGCTCGTGACTTGGAAAACCTTCTACCTATATTGAAAAGTTAATAATATTTATGACAATTCCATTTTGGAAGAACTAAAAGGAAGTAGAACCCTTACAATAATCTGATTCTTGAACCTCATATGAAATGAAAGTCAAGACTGAAAATTTAATAATGAAACATATCAAATGAGAAATTTCATAAATACTCGACTCCTTAACCTTACTTGAAATAGTGTATCAGGAACGGTTGAGCCTCACGTGAAATAAGCCTTAGATCCTGAACCGCACGGGAAATAATCCGGAAATCCTAAGCCTCGTGTGAAATGAACATTGGATCCTGAACTGCATGGGAAGTATACCTTAAATCCAGAACTCCACATGAAATAAACGTTGAATACTGAACCTGACATGAAATAGAGGAATTTTGTACGTCACTAAAAATAAATCCTGACTCCTGAACCTGACGTGAAATAAAACTTGAATCCTGAACTTCGTGTTAAAAACTGCAATTCTGAAGTCTACACGAAATAAATTTAGATTCCTGAACCTCACGTGAAATATTGCAATTCTAAACTCCACAGGAAATAAACCTCGAATCATGAACCTCGAATCCTGAACCTCGTGTGATATAATGCAATTCTAACTCTACATGGAATAAACTTTGAATCTTGAACCTCACGTGAAATAATGCAATTCTGTATTCCACGCGAATAAACCATAAATTCTGAACCTCAGGTATTATAATGCAATTCTGAACTGCGAGTGAAATAAACTTTGAATCCTGAACCTCACATGATATAATGCAATTCTGAATTACACGTGAAATAAACCTTGAATCCTAAACCTCACGTGATATAATGCAATTCTAGGTTCCATGTGAAATATACCTCCAATCCTGAACCTCACGTAAAATAATTCAATTCTAAACTCCGGGTAAAATAAACTTTGCATCTGGAACCTCACATGATATAATGCAATTCTGAATTCTACCTGAAATAAACTTTGAATCCTGAACCTCAAGTGAAATAATGCAATTTTAAATTCCACAGTAAATAAACCTTGAATCCAGAACCTCACATGATATAATGCACTTCTGAACTCTACGTGAAATAAACTTTGAACCATGAATTTCACGTGAAATATTGAAATTCTAAAATCCATGGTAAATATACCTTGAATCCTGAACCTCACATAATATAATACAATTTTGATCTCTTCGTGAAACAAATTTTCAATCCTGAACCTCTTGTGAAATAATGCAATGCAAAATTCCACTGTAAATAAATCTTGAATCCTGAACCTCACTTGATATAATGCAATTTTGAACTCTACGTGAAATGAACTTTGAATCCTGAACCTCACGTGAAATCATGTAATTCTGACCTCTACCGTAAATAAACCTTGAATTCTGAATCTCACATGATATAATGCAATTCTGAACTCTATGTACACTAAACTTTGAATCCTGAACCTCACGTGAAATACAATTTTAAACTCCTGAACCTCACTTGAAATAATGCAATTATAAACCCCATGGTAAATAAACCTTGAATCCTGAACCTCAATTAATATATTGCTATTTCTGAACTCTGCGTGAAATAAACTTTGAATCCTGAACTTCATGTGATATGATGCAAGTGTAAACTCCAAGGTAAATAAATCTTCAATACTGAACCTCACATGATATAATGCAATTCTGAACTCTATGTAAACTAAACTTTGAACCCTGAACCTCGCGTGAAATACAATTTTAAGCTCCTGAACCTCACTTGAAATAATGCAATTATAAACTCCATGGTAAATAAACCTTGAATCCTGAACCTCACATGATATAATGTCATTCTAAGCTCCACGTGAAATAAACTTTGAATCCTTAACCTCACATGGCATAATGCAATTTTGAACTCTACTTGAAACAAACTTTGAATCCTGAACCTCACGTGAAATAATACAATTCTAAACTCCACGGTAAATAAACCTTGAATCTTGAACCCGACGGGATGTAATGCATTCCTGAACTCTACGTGAAATAAATTTTGAATCCTGAACCTCGAGTGATATATTGCAATTATAAATTCCACAGTAATTAAACCTTGAATCCCGAACCTCGCTTAATATAATGCAATTGTAAATTCCAAGGTAATTAAATCTTGAATCCTGAACCTCACGTGATATAATGCTATTATAAACTACACGGTAAATAAACCTTGA
Source organism: Palaemon carinicauda (assembly GCF_036898095.1). NCBI lineage: Eukaryota > Metazoa > Arthropoda > Malacostraca > Decapoda > Palaemonidae > Palaemon > Palaemon carinicauda. Next base: position 9,963,682 of record NC_090759.1, on the reverse strand, counting down.
ATCCTAAACCTCACGTGATATAGTGCTATAATAAACTCCACGGTAAATAAACCTTGAATCCTAATCCTCACGTGATATAGTGCTATAATAAACTCCACGGTAAATAAACCTTGAATCCTAAACCTCACGTGATATAGTGCTATAATAAACTCCACGGTAAATAAACCTTGAATCCTAAACCTCACGTGATATAGTGCTATAATAAACTCCACGGTAAATAAACCTTGAATCCTAATCCTCACGTGATATAGTGCTATAATAAACTCCACGGTAAATAAACCTTGAATCCTAAACCTCACGTGATATAGTGCTATAATAAACTCCACGGTAAATAAACCTTGAATCCTAAACCTCACGTGATATAGTGCTATAATAAACTCCACGGTAAATAAACCTTGAATCCTAATCCTCACGTGATATAGTGCTATAATAAACTCCACGGTAAATAAACCTTGAATCCTAAACCTCACGTGATATAGTGCTATAATAAACTCCACGGTAAATAAACCTTGAATCCTAATCCTCACGTGATATAGTGCTATAATAAACTCCACGGTAAATAAACCTTGCATTCTGAACCTCACGTGATATAATGGAATTATAAACTTCACAGTAATTAAAGCTTGCATCCTGAACCTCACGTAATATAATGCAATTATCAACTTCACGGTAATTAAACCTTGCATCCTGAACCTCACGTGATATAATGCAATTGTAAACTCCACGGTAAATAAACCTTGAATCTTGAACCTGATATGTTTTAATGCAGTTCTGAACTCTACGTGAAATAAACTTTGAATCCTGAACCTCACTTGATATATTGCAATTCTAAACCCCACTGTAAATAAATCTTGAATCCTGAACCTCACGTGATATAATGCAATTCTAAACTCTACGTGAAACAAACTTTGAATACTGAACCTCACATGATATAATGCAATTTTGACATCTACTTGAAACAAACTTTGAATCCTGAACCTCACGTGAAATGATTCAATTCTAAATTCCATGGTAAACAAACCTTGAATCCTGAACCTCACCTGATATAATGCAGTCAAAAACTCCATGGTAAATAAACTGAGAATCCTGAACCTCGTGAAATAATGTAATTATAAACTCCACGTGAAATAAACCTTGAATCCCGAACCTCACGTGCTATAATGCAGTTCTGAACTCTACGTGAAATAAACTTTGAATCTTGAACCTTACGTGAAGTAATGCAATTCTAAACTCGACCTGACTTAAGAAACTTGTAAAATATAAAGCAGAATGGAAAATTGAATAATAAAACTTGCATGAAACTGAAAATGCTTATTAAACTCTACTATAACGAGAAACACGTGAAAAGGTGGAATCCTGAACTGCAAGAAAAAATCGATGTCACTGCTTCTTTCTTCTGGTTTCTTCTTCCGATTTTGCTCATTCGAGACATTTATTCACAAAGGAAGACATGATTAGGTCAGGTTTATTTCCCTATCAATTCTTTCCCTTGCCATCCTCCTTCTCCCACTATCCCTCACACCCTCATTCGTATCCCAATTAAGTTCTCCCCCACACCCATTCCTCACTAAAAAGGATGAGATACAGTGTTGGTATTATTATTATTATTATTATTATTATTATTATTATTATTATTATTATAAAACTTTACTCAAATAATGCTGAAATCATTAAGTGAAATCATGTACCATCAAATATTGAAAAGAGAAAAATAAGTTGAACATTAGTAAGTAAATGAGTGAAGTTTTTTTCGAATTTAAATGAAAGATAAGTAAAATGCGCTAAAATAAATCGCCCTTATATAGTAAAGTGCATATATATATATATATATATATATATATATATATATATATATATATATTTCTTTCTTGTTATGCTAAGCAGCAATCGCTCGGAAACGACAATATCTCACAAATTGGCCAAACTGACGTGTGGTAGTTAGGAAAGGGTGAGAAGGGTTGAATCCCTGTGTGTGCAGATCTACCTAAATATTTAGCCGTCATATATGACGGATCCCTTACACTAGTAACTAAATACAGAAGTATACTAGAGTGCTCAGAGATGAGTTAAATAATAAAGTTTCAGAGATCAGTAAATAAACAAAGTATTCTCAGTGGCAGATAAGTAGTGGATTCGAATGCAAATAAACCAAGCGAAGGAAGAAATGTATTCGTATGCGCTTGTGTTCAAGGAAGAGAGAGAACTGGCGCTAGAGACTGGTGGTGTTCCTGGAACAGACCTTCCGGATGACGGATGCCTGTCCAAATTAGATAAGTGTGGGAGGTAGGGATGATGGAAAGAGGGGAGAGGAGAGGTAGGGGATGGAAAGGGCTGGCTGCCGGGGAGAGGGGGGGTGGAGTACAACGCTTCC
>NC_090759.1:9948811-9956311 GCF_036898095.1 Palaemon carinicauda | reverse complement strand
TGCTGAAAAGACTAGAAAGATTGATGTAATGTATTAGTGTTTTCTAAGTCTGACAGGATCGTACTTTTTCAATTATAGGGAGTTTCTAAGACTGTCAGGATAGTAATTATTATCAAATTAATTTTAGGTTCTAAGTCTGTCAGGATCGTAATTATTGTTAAATCAATGGGAGTTTCTGAAAGACAGGATCGTAATTATTAAATTAATGGGATACTTTTGTAACAACTGTCTCATGCGTACATCAGCCCATGTAATGTATTGATGTAGAATAATATTCTATTAGTTATTTCCAAAGAAAAGTAGAAAAAAAAAACAGGAATTTTCAGTTTTAAAGAAAGAAACACTATCATTAGAGCAGGCGGTGTGAGTGAAATTTGCTCGTTAAGAAGGCAGCTCTCGACTTTGGCACCCTATGGAATGGTGTTTTGTTTGTCTTAATGGCGCTAGTTGAAAGGTTTAATGTTTAAAAGTTTCGCATGAATGGCAGAGGCAAGGGACAGTGACAATGCCTTAGAGACTGGCCTTCGACGCCCAAGCCCCTCTCCACCCAAGCTATGACTAGGGAGGGCCAGTCAGTGGCTGCTGATAATTCATCCAATAGACCTATAGCCTTCCCACTAGATAATGAGGATGGTGAGGGTGCAAACACTAATAAAAACCATCGAGCAAGAGCGTGTCTCGAACCCCAGTCCAACAGATCTCGAGTCAGGGATCTTTCCAGTAGGCTACCTCAACCCCTAAGCCTCCTGTGTACTCAAAGAAGTTTCTCTCAATAATAATTGCAAATTTTCAGCAGCTCTTTATTTATTGGTTTGTTTGTTTCCTTGTTTACTTCTGGAATGAACATTTGCTTTGTATAATTATATCAGCATTATTCTAGAACACTCTTGAAGTTTCTTTTTTATTTTGTTTGTGTTTCCATGCTGTCACAATATGTATGAATATTTACATTTGGAAGGTAGTAATGAAATAAAACTCGTTGAAGCAAACCTTTAAGGAGTTCTGCCAATATTTTTTCCAATAATAAATGTGTTGGAAATGTTTTTGTGAGCCGAAACACCCTTAGGACCGACTTACCGAGAAGATAAATTCTTTCTCTGAACCAAAGGTCTAGACTGAACATAAATACTCACACATCACTTATGTGTTTTGTTTATTAACTCCTAGTCCACTGGACGATGATACCTCAGGGGGAATTTTCCAATTCTAAGCTCTAAGGACCATAAGGGATGTTTTACGTGATTATAGTCAGGAGTTAGCTCTTATGAATCTCCTCTAGAGGAATACTTGAAAATTTATGTTTACTGGAGTATAACAACACATTGTTAGTTTAATTTGTCTTTTTCTTTACAAAATTTTAGTAGTTGGACAACAGAAACAATAAACTTGAGCAAACTGTTCAAATCTGGATTAGTTAGGTGGGAGTAGTTAGTTTATGGGCAGATGGAGGTCTTGTAGGTTGAACTCTGGCCCCAGTCACAGTCTTCTTAGAGCCACCCATTAAAACTTCTCATGGCCACCAGTCAAAAACTTCTTATCCTGGCCACAAGCCAAAAACTTCTCCTAGCATAAGAGCAGGTCATCTCCCTCCACGGGTCACGTGGGAGGGACATCGGAGGGAGCCGAATCCATCCGCCAAGAGATCGGCGGGGTGAAGCTGTGAGGCCCGCCTTGAAAGTTCGTCTTTGACCAGGAGATCCAAGGGGATGTCAGTCCTGAAAGACAAAGTGTACTGAGTAGTTTCTGCCATGAGTGGGAGTGGAAATAGAGAAAGGGTGTGGAGATGCAGGTGTGAAAGTTGTTTAGAAATGAAGAAAACATTAACGCAGGTGCCTAATCTCTACAAATATGGAAAGAGCTTAACAATACAGTATGTTGATTTACCTGGGGGTCCAAGAGTTGCACCTAACATTATTATTATTATTATTATTATTATTATTATTACTTGCTAAGCTACAACCCTAGTTGGAGAAGCAGCACGTTATAAGAACAAGGGCTCCAACAGGGAAAATAGCCCAGTGAGGAAAGGAAATAAATTAGCAAGAAAAGTAATCAGCAATTAAAATAAAATATTTGAAGAACAGTAACAACACCAAATTAATCTTTCATATATAAACTATAAAAGCTTTATAAAACAAGAGGAAGAGAAATAAGACAAAATAGTGTGTCTGAGTGTACCCTCAAGCAAGAGAACTCTAACTCAAGACAGTGGAAGACCATGATACAGAGGCTATGGCACTACCCAAGACTATAGAACAATGGTTTTATTTTGGAGTGTCCTTCTCCTATAAGAGCTGCTTACCATAGTTAAGGAGTCTCTTCTACGCTTACCAAGAGGAAAGTAGCCACTAAACAATTACATTGCAGTAGTTAACCCCTTGAGCGAAGAAAAAATATTTGGTAATTTCAGGGTTGTCAGGTGTATGAGGACAGAGGAGAATATGTAAACAATAGGACAAACTATTCAGTTTTATGTGTAGGCAAAGACAAAATGAGCCGTAACCAGAAAGAGGGATCCAATATAGTACTGTCTGGCCAGTCAAAGGATCCAATAACTCTCAAGCAGTAGTATCTCAACCGGTGGCTGGTGCCCTGGCCAACCTAGTAATGGGCCTATACTAGGCACTGGTCAACAATGGGGATCACTCGATAAGTGGCAAATGTAAGTCCAAACTATACCAGGACTTACTGAAAAAGGCCAAAGGAAAGGAGAAGGAGGAGTGCAAGGCGGTAAAACCGAAAATGACTATTCAACCCACCGGGGACAGTCGAGAAAGCCATGTGGGGGGCCGACTCGACTGGACCTCCGATCACGAGATCGCTATGATCAAGTTCGAAAGGGATAACAAAGATGACCCCCACATAAATAAATGAATCGCACAGTTAGTTCTTCCTTGGCGTACGCTTGAAAGCGTACGCACAAAGAGAAGGACTCCCAAATATAGACAAAAGGCTGCAGCATATGCACAGGAATTAAGACTCCTAGCCAGTGCAGTACCTCCTCCTACTCTAAGCAGAGTAAGGATGGACGGTACAAGACCAGCTGCAACCGAAAATCTCAGGATAACATCTGTGGCAGATGAGGGATTGGTGTATGCATCAGAAGATGAGAGTGGAGATAAAGGAAGGAGTGCAGTGGCCTCAAATGAAGACAACCCTATTTTGACTATACCAATTATGACCAGCAATGCTGCGTCAGCCCTCATCACCCTGCAAGCCACACAGGAAAATTTTAAGAACCAAGATGGAATGAATGAGTATCTGGACCGTAGCCGGGGTGGTCGCGGTTCCAGCCCTCTTATGGCTGAAACTGCGACCACCCCGCCTCTGGCCCGGATCGGGTCTCAAACGTCTGGCCCTGCTCTGGACCGGGGCCGGGCTGGTCACGGCCCCAGCTCCGGGGCTGAGGTTGTGACCACCTCGGCTCTGGCCCCGGGCGGGTCTCCCCCCGTCTAGCCCCGACGGGAGTGACGCATCTCCTTTCAGCGAAAGGAGTTCGAATACATCTGGTGAGGATGAAATCTCGCAAGAGATAGATTCGCTGAAAGATGAGATATTTGGATCAAGACCCAGAATAGTAAGAGCCAATAACTGGGGAAGTAGACAGCCGCAGAGGAATATTCCTCGGAATATAAGGAGAAGGAGGGAGTATGCGGCAACTCAAAGAGTCTGGGATAAGAATCGCAGCCGAGTTGCCCAGAATGCCATCTTGGGTAAAGACCCCCTGGCTAGTCCTACATTCCCACCTGGGACCGTGGAATACTGGACGGCCCTCTTTGGAAGGCCTAGTCCAGCTAGCCTATTGAACGATGAACCACAACGCCACCCATGCACCACTCTTGAACCGGTTACCACTCTTGACATCGAATTGTGCAAGAAGAAAACCAGTCTAAAGACGTCGCCGGGCCCAGACGGCATTAGAGCAGCCGACTTTATAGCGGCGGCAAATGACCGGATTGCAGAACTATTTAACATCATTCTGCAATCCAAAATAGCCACATATGACTGGGCGCGAGGTAGAACAACTCTGCTGGCCAAAAAGGCTGTCCCTCAAGAGGCCGGGGACTTCCAACCAATAACAATAACGTCAGTCGTAACTAGAGGGTTGCATAAGATCCTGAGTAAGCGCTTGGCGGAGCGCATCCCCTCCTCGGTCCGTCAGAAAGGGTTCAAGGCCGAGGAGGGTGTCAGCAGCAACCTTCTACTGTTGAAAGAACTGATCAAGGAGGCCAAGACGGAGTCGAAGACCCTCTACTTGGTCTTTATAGACTTCAAGAAGGCGTTTGATTCCGTCAGTCCCCATGCCCTCTTAGATACTCTAAGGGCAGCTGGCCTGGACAATGACTCGATCCACTACCTCAGAAACTTCTACACTTGTATCAACACCGAGGTAGCTGGGGTTGGGGTTAATATTACTAGGGGCGTAATTCAGGGGGATCCACTGTCCCCCCTGCTTTTCAATCTTGCCCTAGATAGAGCACTCGCTTGCCTCCCCGAGGGCGTAGGGGCGACGCTTCGGGGAGAGGCAATCAAATATCTGGCCTTCGCTGATGATATTGTTGTCGTGGCACAAACCAGAGTTGGTTTAACAACGGCAATCAGGAGTCTGCTTGATGAAGCTGGAAAGTTGGGCCTTGAGCCCGGCCTGCAGAAGTGTGCCACGGCCGGTATCGTCGGTGATCGGCAAAAGAAGACCTGGTACTGTAATACCCGCCCATTCACATTCGGGAATGTCAACATCCCAGTCACGAGCCTAGCTGCATTAAGAGTGCCGTCGAAGAGCTTACGGCAACAGTACCCTCGGTACATGCTATCACAGGGAACTGGAGGGGTGTACTGTCCAGGGGGACGATCAGCCCAGCCCAGAGGCTGAAGCTTAGCGTCAGTGACTTGGACTTGATGTCAGTCAAAATCTTGCAGGGTGGACTATCCATATACTCCAACTATATGGGTATGTAGGGGGGGGGGATGTAACGTAGCGTTCTTGGCCACGAAGCTTTGACCATCCGACGTTCCTCCAGGAGCCAAGAACGATCTCCTGTTGAGTGGATAAACACGCCGGCAGGAACACAGCCATTGTTAACACCAAAGAAGGACAATGTAATGGTAGGCTGTGTCTCCTGATCTAATATTAAGGCTAGAATTAAGTTTTAGAAATGTAAAAGTGTAGGCACCTAGGCTAAGTTAGTTCAACACCTGTAAATTGCCTAGGAAATGAGACCAACCTCTGAGTAGCCGAGATAGGTCGGATTAAGGTTTAGATCAGTATTGTGAGAGCTCTCAGGTAGGGTTAGTCGTAGCAATATGAAGAGTGTTGAATGCAGGTGTTAAATCGGGGAAGGACTGAGTATGGCATTAATTTCCCTTGGAAACTCAAGTGTTGGGAGCGTTTATCAACAATGTGGGATTTTAGAAGGCGAGGGTCAACATTTAGCCATATGTAGGGAGAATCCTCTGGGGATCGCACACCTTGGCAAGGCGAGGAGTAAGTTGTGGATAACAGAAATTCAATTTGAGTAACAAAAGAGTCCACGCTTGTCTGAAAATTTACAATGCAGGTGTGGAAACGAAATCTGGAGTTTGGCATGGAGCGAAAGATTAATGGTTGTCATAGTAGTTGACATAAAGTAGGTATAAGATTTGGTGGGTATTAAAAAGTGTAAATCTATAAATGTTAATTAAGAGTAAAATGTTTAAACTGCTTATGTTAAGAATATTCAGTTAGGTTTTAACATAATATTAAATTTATATGAGCACCAAACATAAATGGTTTATTATAATTAAGTTTTTCAAATGATAATTTGCTTACAAACTTATTGTGAATAATTATTAAAATACTTTAATCATTTTTCGAATTTGGTTCATTTCCCTCTTTTTCACTAAGAAATTTGTAAAATGTTCGAAATCTTTTATGGATTTTGGACAAAAAACTGAATAAAAAGAAAGCAAAAGGCCAGTTTTTTTTATGCGGAAAAAGAAGGGAAAAAGACAGTTTGAAGAAAAATCGGAGAAAGAGGGCAAATCAAAGGGGGGACAAAGAACAGTACTTTTTTTAAATCCTCAAAAAGAAGGGCAAGGGACAGTTTTTTAGATCCTCAAAAAGAAAGGGAAAAGGGCAGTTTGAAAAGATGTAAACAAGAGGCCAAATCCCTTTTTCAAATCCTGAAAAAGAAGGGCAAAAGACATTTTGAAAAAAACATCTGAAAATGAGGGCAAATCCCTTTTTTTAATCCTGAAAAAGGGCAAAGAATTGCACTTTTTTAAATCCTGAAAAGGGACAAAGGACAGTTTTTTGCATCCTGAAAAAGAATGGCAAAGGACAGGTTTTAAATACTGAAAAGGAAGGGAAAAAGACAGTTTGAAAGAAAAAACTGAAAAAGAGGGCAAATCACTTTTTAAATCCTGAAAAAGAAGAGCAAATAACTACTTTTTAAAATCCTGAAACAGAAGGGCAAAGAGCATTTAATATTCTAAATCCCCCCCCCCCCCCAAAGATGGGCAAAGGACGGTTTTTTAAATCTCGTAAAAGAAGGTGAAGAACAGTTTTGTTTTTGAATCCTGAAAAAGAAAGGCAAAGGACAGTCTTTTTTTAATCCCGAAAAAGAAGGGCAGATGACAGTTGTTTAAATCCTGAAAAAGAAGGGCATATAACAGTTTATTAAATCCTAAAAAAGAAGGGCAAAGAACAGTTTTTAAAATTATCCTGAAAAAAAAAAAAAACGCAAAGGGACAGAGTATGTAATAAGATTTTCGCTGAAGGACATTCTAATGAAACGTGATTTGGAGCTGGATGTTTTATATCCTTCTTATTTCTTTCATGTTCTTACCAACACATGTCTGGTGGGTATGGGGGAATACGTTGGCTCCTGGGTTGGCTGCTATATTGATACCTCTTAATGCTATTTCACAGGTTGTGAAGAATCTAATGGAAAAAGAACATCTCATCCAAAGACAATGCCTGTGGTGGGGGAGTAACAATATTACCACCGTACGTCCTGCTTGTCGTAGAAAGCTACTAAAAGGACAGCTGTTGCCTTTTAGTTTTGCTTTTTAGCAAAAGGTTAGGCCCACTCCCAATTAGGGTACAAGAGACGCTTTAACTATGGTAAGCAGCTCTTCTAGGAGATGAAAACTCCAAAATCTAAACCGTTGTTCTCTAGTCTTGGTTAATAACTGCGGAGACTGCTATCTTGCAGCTGGACCAGTTAGTCAATGTTATGCCCACCGCCAATAACTGTGGTTGAAGATTGCAAGGCCGTGCGATCGTAAAAACCCTTTGCCAAATTATAAACCATGCATAGGCAGCCGACCCCTTAATGTAAGGTTAAAGTGGAAAAGATAATGATCTCATCCAAAGACTAAAAAAGAATGTGTAAAAATGCCTCGTCTTTACTTCCGTCGCTAAAACATAATAGTTTCTCTGATTTTTCTCTTTTCGAATCCTGTTTTTACCCTTTGAAGTTTTTCTAAATGATTATTTTCCTTTTTATTTTGAATAAT
>NC_090759.1:9943811-9946311 GCF_036898095.1 Palaemon carinicauda | reverse complement strand
GTTTCAACTGTATCGCGCTACCCAGGAGCAAATGGTATCTGAGACATCCAAAACCCTTGTAACTCTCTCTCTCTCTCTCTCTCTCTCTCTCTCTCTCTCTCTCTCTCTCTCTCTCTCTCTCTCTCTGTAGCACTGAATCACCACTGTTTTATCACGCACATTTCATTGGCCGCCGCCCGTTTTATCGCTTGCCATTTCATCCCAAGAATTTTTTACTGGCCGCCTCCTCATATAGAATTTCGGAAGGAGCATAATGGAGAGAAAGAAAAAATATTTGTTCTAAAGGAATTTGTGAAGCACATAAGATTTCAATACTCCGGAGGGAAACTTCTTACGAGGTCTGTGCTCCTATGGGGAGTAATGTTGAATTACGCAGAGGTAAACGGTTGGGAATTTAGTGAAATCTCCGAGGGAATAGAAAGGCTGGCCAATCAACAGAGGATATGTAGGGTTGGACCACACTGTATTTGTGTAGATTTAGCGTAAAAGCTTAACATGACAGAAGTATTTATATAGCAATTGTAAACTTTAAAAGAGAGACATGTTTTGGTGAGAAAAGTTTTATTGACCTTTTATCGGACTGAGGATTTCTTTTTTCAAGAATTTATCTTTAAAAAAACAAACAGGTTTTATATATAAGATTTAAACTTATATTCATCATAGATTTTTATCCTCGTGATTTTTTTTGTCCCCTATATTTACTATACTTTTATTCTATTTCTTTTTTTCAAGCATAAATATAAATATTTTTTTATTCCAGAATTTAATCGGGTCAGCTCTGTACGACTCATGGGGGGGGGGGGATAAATCTCCTTTCAAGGGGGTAACTACTGCACTGAAATCGTTCAGTGGCTACTTTCCTCTTGAAGGGTAGAAGAGACTTTTTAGTTATGGTAAGTATCCCTTCTAGGATAAGGACACTCTAAAATCAAACCATTGTTCTCTAGTCTTGCGTATTGCCATAGCCTCTGTACCATGGTCTTTTACTATCTTTAGGTAGAGTTCTCTTGTTAGAGGGTACACTCGGGAACACTATTCTATCCATTTCATTATTTTCTTTCTTCACTGGGCTATTTTCCTTATTGGAACCCTTGGCCTTATAGCCTCCTGCTTTTCTATCTAGTGTTGAAGCTTGGCTGCTGATAATAATGAGATTTATAATAGTAAAGTCCCAAGCTGAAACTCTGAAAAAAGTTTTGCTTCTTTTATGGAAGAAATTAAAAAAAAAAAAAAAAAAAAAAAAAAAAAGAATCATGATGAAGAAGAAATGAAGAAGTACGTAATAGAGACTATAAATGAAAGGGCCCGAACTGCTGTCACAGCATAGCAAAGATCAGCCATGGAACAGGTCACGAACGGAAAGGAGCCATAAAGCTTGGAAATTGGGCCTAACTCCCTCCCCCCCCCTCCCCACTATACAATCTTGGATTAATATGAGGTGCCATTCTCCTTCAAGGCATTCGTATTAATATTTCCAGAGACCGTAAGCACATCTAGCAGGGAGTAGATTGAATTACGTAGATTAGAGGAGAGCGAAATATAATTCCACTATCTGCATCCCGGGGAAGGAGGCTGTACGAAAATCCCCTACAGCTACACAATTATTATTATAACCATAATAACATTCTCCAAGGAGGTTATATTTTCGAGTCGTTTTATTTCTTTCTTTCTTTATTTATTTATTTATATATTTATTTGTCAGTGTGTCTGTAGATAGGTCTACGTCAAAACTACGCAACGGATTTTGACGAAAATTTCACCACAGATAGATCTTAGGTCATGGACGACCCCTTTAAATTTTGGAGGTGATCCTGATTTTCATTTTGCACAATTTTAAAGATTACGTCAAAACCAATTTATGGATTTTGACGAAATTTCCACCACAGGTAGATGTTATGCCATGTACCACTCCATTAACTCCGGATCTGGATTTGCATTTTTCAAAATTTTAAAGATTTCGTCCAAACCAATTAATACATTGGGTTTCACCAAATTTTAACAATGGATAGATATTAAGCATCGGAAGAAAATTTGAAATTTTGGAGGTGATACGGATCAAGGTCACGATTCTGGATCAACATTGCACGGTTCATCCTCTACTGTACAGTCAGCACATGGAAAGTGGGAGGTGATGTCCGTAGACTTTAGTTAGATGTTGGTAATATTCTTTGGTGGAGTTTGAAATCTCTGATTGCTCTTAAAATCAGGATCCTATAAGCTCAAGAGCTCCAGCAGGAAAAAAATAGCCTAATGAGGAAAGTAAATTGGGAAACATATAGAATATTGTGCCCGAGTGTACCCTCAAACAAGACAACTCTAACCCAAGACAGTGAAAGACCAAGGTACAGAGGATAGGGTGCTAACCAAGAATAGAAAACAATGGTTTGATTTTAGGTATTGCTACGAATGGCGTCACAAAGATTGCAGGATATCATTTGGTACGTTCGTGTCGGTTGTTATTTGGCGATGTAAATTGTCTTTATATTTTTTTTAAGCAAAT
>NC_090759.1:9923811-9931311 GCF_036898095.1 Palaemon carinicauda | reverse complement strand
AATAATTTTGATAATAATGATAATTATTATGCAATTAACAAGGTGAAATGTATTGTCAGATTCCTCATTGTATTCTAGTATTCCAGATGTCTTTCAGTGTAAAAAAAAAATACTATACTGAAGGTAATAATATTTTTGGTATTTATTAAGAACACTGACAAAGTAACAGATTTTAGTATTTGCTAAAAGGATTTTTTTCGGTCCGCATTTTAATATTTACTTTTTACTGGAAGGACTTTGCTTACTTGTAAAGAAAAGAATGTCTCATTATGTACTTGTAGTTCAGTCTTTAGGAAAATTTATAATTTCCCTCAAGGATTTGAGTGACTAAAGAGGTCTTATCCATCCTCGGCGTAAGCAGCAATAAACTAACTTGCATTGTAGGTTAGTCCATCAAAGGGATTGTAGCTCTTTTGATTCTGTAGCCATCGAGAAAATCAAATCTTTGTTCTAATCCTTGTATACAAAATATGGTTTTCATACATCAAGGTTAATGACCCTTCTAAGAGTACTATGAGTGTCATAAATTGGAGGGCGTGATCACTGAACTCTATTATACGTGACGTGTCTCTAGAATCATGAGGCGATGTGTGTGACAGTATATTTCCATCACAGTTTAGAATTCCACAAAACCTAACAATTCAGCATATTGATAGAGCAACATTGCATCTTACTTGCCGAGGCTTAGTCAGTACCATTCGAGTGATCATTAGACAAGATACTCACGTGAGAGTATCGGCCGTACATTGTATTCACGAACCTTTTTGTAATAAATTGACAAAAAAAAACCCATGTTCCGATGTCTCATTTTCCGTTGACAAAGGACATCTTTTTTCGTAGAAGAAATATACATTAGTTGATCAAGAAGACGAAAGAGAACTAAAACAACTGCTTTTCAGCATAAATATTTAGCGCATGAATTCCTCTCTGAAAAGCTATTATACAGAAATAGTGTACGCAACCTATCAACAATGACAGCTAAATGTTTAGATAGATATGCACAGACACAGATTCAACCCCTCCCACCCACCCCCAACCTTTCCTAACTACAACATGATTTGCTCTGTATTATATAGAGGAGATATATGATTGAGTATAAGAGTGCGTCACATAACGACTTGAGATATTATCATCTACCTCATAACGCTATTGAAAGAGGAATCCGTTACCTCATGACGCATTTGGAATAGGAATTCCTACATTCCTGTTTTCAGAAGTTGTTAGTTGTCTATTTCCAGTCCTGTGTTCGTTTCTAGTGACGTCCGGTTGCCAGCAAATTACTTGTAGAGGGGAACACGAGAATGGATATATAGATTAATAATCTCTCTCTCTCTCTCTCCTCTCTCTCTCTCTCTCTCTCTCTCTCTCTCTCTCTCTCTCTCTCTCTTATTTTCTATTTTAAAGGGTAATCATACCAATAGTTTTTTATTTAAAAAAAAATCAAGTCAAAATCTTAAGTGACTTAAGACGAGTAAAAATATCATTACCAGTAATGTTTCATTTCAGCCATTGTGTGTCGGCTGATATAGAGTAATTGAATGTACAGTATACCCATGGCTTCTGAGCACAACAGAGAGAAAAAATTACTTTAAACAAAAGATTTAGAAATATATTTTCCTTGGTACGAGGAAAACGACATGTAATACTTGAGGCTGTTTGAAAATAAATTGGAAGCGAACAGTGTGAGGCTACTTGACATACGTGGCGAGGAATATGATATACCTTTGGTTGAAGTAGTGACACTGGTAACAAAATATATTTAATGGAAGAGGATTGAGATTTTCATCAAGTTGGAGTAGATATTTTTTTTGCCTGTTTGAGGAGGCTGAAGTCTATGTGATATGTATGCAAGTATGTTGAATGTTTGGTACCTCTGACAGTCGGGCATTTGTTGACTGAATGCACCTTAAGAAGAAACAGATATCTGTTTGAGTTTGGAGGTGAGGATGGCAAGTTCATACTTGCCAAGAATCTTGGGCAGGATGTGTTGTACTATGCTAGCGGTACTTTTTAGATTTATTTCTGAAAGCTATTTAACTTTTATGAGGACATCTTCGCTTTTATGGTTTTAAATTGAATTTAATTGTATTCTCTATTTATAACAAACGACATTGGCGTCAGTGACCTTTGTTGTAAGGATGCCAGAGAACCAAAACAATTAATCAATGAATGCAAGTATTTAGACAGGAGAGTGCCTAGTTTGGTAGAAACGTGTGTCTCAGGCAATGGTGTACTGTGCCTTCAATGCTTTTATTGACATTTATATGCTTGAATTTATTAGAGAAGCATAAACCTAAATTAAAGGTGTTGATAAAGAAAAATGGGTAATATGATTAAAGGACCTCTTTCTCTCCAGTCTTCATCTACTTTTTCCTTGGAACACTTATCCATCTCTTCACCTACATTATCCCTTTTTACTACTAATGCTTGTCCAACCACTTTTTCATCCAGTTAATTCTTCTTACTCTGCTGTTCTAAATCCTGTCGGCCTTAGCTTTATCTCTCATTTTTCAAAATGACATGCTCTTCACTTCCATTAAGGAAAATTATCAACCATACCTTTATTATTTACACACACACATATATTTATACATATATATAAATATATATATATATATATATACATAAATACATATATATATATATATATATATATATATATATATATATATATATACATATATATATGTATATATATACACGCATACATATACATGTATATTTATGCATATATGTAAGTATATATATGCGTATATATTTTATTTATATAAAGGCATATATATGTATATTATATATATATATATATATATATATATATATATTTATATATATATATATATATATATATATATATATATATAAATAATTCATTACTAGTTAACTACACGACAGAAGCCTCAGACATGTCCTGCCACACGCGCTGTTTATGGCCTCGGTATGCCACTCTACTGTATATCCACAAATTCTCTACCTTCCCCTGTTTGTTTCCAATGTCTAGGGGCCCATTCTGCCATTCTTCTTGTCCATCTATTATCTTTCATTTTCATTATATCTCCTGCCCGTGTCTATTTCTTTTTCTGACATGTTGTTAGAATATTCTCTACTTTAGTTTGCTCTCGTATCTATGTTACTCATTTTCTTCCTCTTGGTGTTATCCCATCATTAGTCTTACCATTGCATGAGTTTATACTGGTCGGAACATCCGATTAGATACTTTAATTTTAGAGAAAGTGGCATTTTAAATTTTCATAATCTCATTTCGTTTATCAAAAGTTCTCCATCCCATTCTTATCCTTCTTTGAATTCCGGTCTCATGTCCTGGAGAGACACTTACTGTCTGTCCTAAGTAAGTATATTCATTAACAATCTCTAGAGGTTCGTCCCTAAACCTTATTCATTGTCTTTACAGTGACCATTATCTTAGTTTTACTCATATTCATTTTCAGTTCGACATTTCATCTTTCTCTATTCAAATCTATCGTCTTATGTAATTCCTCTCATGATTCACTACACACAACTTTGTCATCTGCAAATCTTAAGTTGTTAAGGTATTCCCCATTATTGTCAATTCCGACATTCTCCTATAAATTAGGAGAGATGGGGTCTCCCTATCTAATTTCCTTCTCAATCGGAATTTTCTTATCATCTTTATGTAGTTATAGGATTGCTGTATTTCCTGTATAGATATCTTCGAGTGTTCTAACATAGATTTATCTATTACTTGTTGAAGGGCTTTCATTACAGCTGAAAATTTGACAGGATCAAAAGTTTCTCGTTGTCTATAAATGCCATTGATAATGTTTCTCATACTCTCTTGAATTTGCCATTAGCTGGTTAATTACATGGATATAGTCAGTTGTTGAATACCCACTTCTAAAGCCTGTCTGCTCTTTTGATTGAATAAAGTTTAGCTGTCTTTCTATTCGCCCTAATATGATATTTATAAACATCTTATATGTTGTGAGTGTGAATTTATTGGGGAGTAATTTTCAGGTTTTTTGTGTCTCCCTTTTTGCGAATTAGTAAGATGATAATATTTTTCCAAGCTCTAGGTGTCTAGCATTCTTGCAGACATTTCGTGTAATATTCAGCGAGTTTTACTACTATAAAATCTCCTTCTTAACTTGGAGAAAGGCCATATGTATCGCCATGATCAGCAAATCTGTATTAGTCGGGGCCATCCTTACTAGGTCGGTTTGCTGTGAGCAATCAGTCAGAAGTCTCCCACCATCACCAGTTCGCACTAGCCAAGTTAGTGATGAAAACTGGCCAAACCCTAGACATGAATTGATATTCCTGAGGCCTTTGTCCTGTAGTGGACTAGAAACGGCTGCATTTGTTGAATATATATATATATATATATATATATATATATATATATATATATATGTATATATATATGTATATATATATATATATACATATATATATATATATATATATATATATATATATATATAGACTGGCTAACCTAAAAACCTTCATTCGACGCTTTATAGTAAGTCTCACCTCCCGCCTTACGAGCTAGTGAAAATCCCTTAATTCAAAATGTGCTTGCAAGAGCAGCTAGAATAAAATCCAAACTGTGGGAAACCTGAAGTAGGGAAGCGTCAGTGCAATGAATTGTATCTACTAATCTTTGTGGGTGTGGTTATGCAAAATCTTCATCGCCTAAATAACTTTAGGTATAATATCCAGTAATGCTATGATAACATGTTTTATTATATTATATCTTTTGCTGTTTGGAAGTCCCGTATTTCCTTCACACCACCTGCTCTATAACTAGATTTTTTTGTATTATTTTGATTACAGTCTACTATCATTATCCAAGAAATTATTGGATCCAACATAATTATCATCGTCATCTCTATTCTCTTTTCCTCTTTTTACTTACTGATAATATGCGTATTATCATCATTATTATACGTTAATGTTTTTGTGAGTTTATTAATGTATTATCATTGACCCGGATGAGACTAATTAGATCTAATGTAACCTTATACCATTACTGAAAAAAACTTTTTTTTTTATATTGCTGCTCTGTCCATTGCCAAATCTTTACACATCTAAGTTTTACAATAAACATTACATACGCTCCTGACCTAGGAATTCTGTGGTCAACCTGCTATTGATGTATGTACTGTAATCACGGGTATTTTTTAATATCTTATCTTTTTTTTTTTTTGTTACTCTTGTCATAAGTTTAACATCACTCTAATGTAACTCTGTATATGGCTTTTGCTGAAATAAAGATTATTATTATTATTTTTATTATTATTATTATTATTATTATTATTATTATTATTATTATAAACAGCCTTATGTCAGCGGGAAGGTAAAAAGAGATTCACCACCGACGAAACCTGAAACTCGGGCGTTAGTATATTATGACCATTACCGCTCGCTCCTGACAGTCTGCCGCAGCATCAGCTTGACAGTCACCTCGCTGTAAGGCTACTCCGTTTGTGGTGTCTCTGCGGTTGTAATTATCACACAAGGGATGAACCCTGTGATGTTAGAAAGGTCCCCTGGTAGCTGGTGTTGAACTCCGCCACATCCCCTCCCACATCAGGTCGTCTTCACCCACCCCCTCCTTCCCTTCTCCCCTTACCCCTCACCCTGCAGGGCATTCAATCATCCTTGCAGTATTAATATGGCAGCAAGAGGGAGGTGAAACGCCATATAAAACAAAAGGGGTTGCCGGCATAATGGCGCTTGACAATAGTTAACTTCGTAAAAGATAGAGCGAGAAAAATGAACAAAGATAGAGACAAAAAAAAAGGATAAGGTAAAAATGGAGTCTTGTTATATTTTTAAAGTCTGGGTAAAGGATGATGTATCTTGGAAGGAAATATAAGAAGATTGGAGGTGGAAAACTGGGTCTTGGGGTAATACGAGCAAAGTTTACTGAACTATTTACGGTGAAGGAGATTTATTTGTATATGGGTGGGGACCTGTGATTTACATTTACATTTCTTTTATCATGCACTCTTGTACGATATTTCTCTCTCTCTCTCTCTCTCTCTCTCTCTCTCTCTCCTCTCTCTCTCTCTCTCTCTCTCTCTCTCTCTCTCTCTCTCTCTGCATATTTACATAAAGACGAGAATAATCTTCTCATAAACACCGAGGTTTAGTGGCAAACGCATTAACAGTTTTTTTCTTATCTCCCTTCGTCATAACTATATATATATAAAATTAGGGGAGATCACAACCGTTGCGAGGAGAGAGAGAGAGAGAGAGAGAGAGAGAGAGAGAGAGAGAGAGAGAAGGGGGGTTCTTCATTTCAGAAAGGAAAGAAGCGTTTGGGAGAAGGAGGAATCATTTAACGCCAGAATAAAGAGAAACCTTGAGTAAAGCTCGTGTCATCTGTTTCAAGTAAAGGCTGTCTCTAGTAAAGACAGTGTCATGTGTGTCAAATAAAGGCGGTGTCATCTGTGTTAAGTAAAGGTGGTGTCATCTGTGTCAAGTAAAGGTGGTGTCATCTGTGTCAAGTAAAGGTGGTGTCATCTGTGTCCAGCAAAGACAGTGTCATCTGTGTCTAGTAGAGGCAAAGTCATCTGTCTACTAAAAAAGGAAGTAAAGTAAAGGCAGTGTCATTTGCATCAACAAAAGGCAGTGTCATCTGTGTTAAGTAAATACAGTGGAATCTGTGTCAAATAAATACAGTGGCATCTGCATTTAGTAGAGGCAGTGTCTCTGTGTCAAGTAAATTCAGTGGCATCTGTGTCAATTAAATACAGTGGCATCTGTGTCTAGTAGAGGCAGTGTCATCTGTGACTAGTAGAGGCAGTGTCATCTGTGTCAAGTAAAGGCAGTGCCATATTTGTCTAGTAAAGACAGTGTCATCTGTGTCTAGTAATGTCGGTGTCATCTGTGTCAAGTAAATACAGTGTCATCGGTGTCTAGTAGAAGCAGTGTCATCTGTGTCAAGTAGAGGCAGCGTCATCTGTGTCTAGTAAAGGCAGTGTTATATCTTTCTATTAAAGACAGTGTTATCAGTGTCTTGTAGAGGCAGTATCATCAGTTTCTAGTAAAGGCAGTGCCATCTGTGTCTACAGTAGTAGAGTCAGTGTCAGCTGTGTCTACGGAAGTCAGTGTCATATTTGTCTAGTAAAGACAGTGTCATCTGTGTCTAGTAGAGGCAGTATCATCTGTGTCTAGTAAAGACAGTGTTATCTGTGTCTAGTAAATACAGTGTTATCAGTGGCACGTAAAGGGAATATCATCTGTGACAAGTAAAGACAGTGTCATCTGTGTCTAGTAGAGTCAGTGTAATCTGTGACTAGTGAAGGCAGCGTCTCATCATTCTGTCTAGTAAAGGCAGTGTCATATTTGTCAAGTAAAGGCAGTGTCATATTTGTCTAGTATAGTCAGTGCCATACTTGTCTAGTTAAGGCAGTGTCATTTGTGTCAAATAAAGGCAGTGTCATATTTGTTTAGTATAGTGTCATATTTGTCTAGTAAAGGCAGTGTTATCTGTGACTAGTAAAGGCTGTGTCA
>NC_090759.1:9908811-9921311 GCF_036898095.1 Palaemon carinicauda | reverse complement strand
TATAGCCCGTTTTTTATTTTTAGATGTAATTTCGGGTGATTTGATTTCCAGATTTTACCTGCCCTAGCCATTGTCTAATTTCCTTTTTTCAATCTTTCATTAAACTCAAATTCTAAAGATCCCTTATTAGATATCTTTGTTCCTAAATATTTAAATGATTCTACCTTAATTATCCTTTCTCCTTCTAATGATATTTCATCTTTGCATATTCTGTTCTCATCATTTCTGACTTAAGAACAACCTCATGTGATATTTCATGCAATCTGTAATGCAAGCTTTGCAAGTCCTGTGGTGCTCTGCTAATAAGAACAGCGTCATCAGCATACTCTAGGTCAACTGATTTCCTATTATCAATTCAATTCAATCCTTCGCCACCATCCCTAACTGTTCTATGCATTACAAAATCCATTGAGGATGATAAGCAACATAGGTGACAACACATTCCCTTGGAGTACTCCACTGTTCACTGGAAATTCGTTTGATAGGACTTCACTAACATTAACTTTGCACTTGCTATGCTCATGAACAGACTTAATCAAATTTGCATATTTAAGTGGAACTGCATAGGCTAATAACGCAGGACAATTCACAAAATTACCCGGTGCACACTATCAAAGGCTTTTTCATAGTCTACAAATATCATCAAAAGATGATTACTATATTCTAAATATTGCTGTACCACATGTCTTAAAAGGAAAATTTGGTTAGTACAACTTTTACCTTTTCTTAATCCTGCTTGTTCATCTCTCAGCTTCTCATCAATCTTTCTCTCTACTCTCTTTAGAATTAGAGCATAGTATACTGTATATTTTCATGACAACCGATGTAAGTGTGATGCTTCTGTAATTATTGCAATCAGTCAGGTTTTTTTTTTTTCACCAATTCATCAGGTTTTGTCTCTTCACGCCACATTCTACAAAATGATCCTGTATTCTGGGAGTCACTTCATTTTCTGCCAATATCATCTCAGCTATTATTCCATCGTATCCACGGTCTTTCCATCTCTTGGGTTTTCGAATGATAGCTTCGACCCCAAACACACTAAATTGATTCATGGGCACATGAAGGACTTCATGAGCTTCAGGTATATCAATCAAATTATTCCCTTCATATCTCCTATTCATGGCCTCACTAAAGTGTTCCATCCAACGTTGCCTTTCTTCATCTTCTGTTGTTTTTTCCTTGATCTTTCCCATCCCGAGTACCTGCCTTCGAGCTATAAACTGGATTGTATCCAGGGGTACTCTTCCTTTCCCCATATTCCCCACTTCCCTATTCTTATCCTTATTATTAACAGATCTCTCTCTCTCTCTCTCTCTCTCTCTCTCTCTCTCTCTCTCTCTCTCTCTCTGGAAAACAGTGGTTATTTGGTTAAAAGCCAGAGTAGCATTAACAAAAATGAGTCATAAAGGCAATTCACATGAAAACAGACATCCCGGGATTAGATGAAATTTTATCCCGGAATCCCGGTACAAAGACATCCTTCCAAAATGTAATGCATAGAACAGATGGGGATGGTGGAGAAAGATTGAACTGGATTGGTAACGGGAAATTAGCAGACCTAGAATATGCTGATGACGCTATCATTATTGGCAGAACACGACAGGAATTACAAAGCTTGGTTACCAAAATGCATGAAATATTACACATGAAGTTAGGCTCAAGATATATAGAAGAAAGACCGAGATAATGAGAACGGAATATGCAATGGAAGATGAAATATTATAGAAAGGAGAAAGGATTAATGAGGGGGAATCATTTGAATATTTAGGAACTATGATCTCTAATACACGATCTTTAGAATGAAAGATTGAATAAAGCAAATCGGACAATGGCTAGGTTAAGTAAACTTTGGAAATCAGGTCGCCTGAAATTACATATATGAATTAGACTATACATCAGTTTAGTGAGATCGGTGGTATTGTATAGACAGGAGTCATGGTATGACAACGAAACAATCTCCAATAGCTTTAGTAGATTTGAGAGCAAGGCCCGCAGAAGGATATTGGGAGTTAAAAATATGTGGATGAGATCATTGTGAGGGTAGATGGAGATGGTTTGGGGATGATTTTTGCACTCAAGAGAGATTAGTTCACCCAACGTTTAACTGGGCTCCACAAGGCACTAGAAGAGTTGGAAGACCCAGTTCTACATGGTTGAGGAGAATGAAGCGTGAAGTAGATAATAAATGGAGAAGTTTTGAATTAAAAGCTTAAGACAGAGACGACTGGGGAAATCTAACCGAAGCCATTTGCGTCAATAAGCGTAGGAGATGATATATATATATATATATATATATATAAATAAACAAAGGACTATATTTTTTTAATAAGTGTTTCAATGCAACTACCTCTGCTATGATTTACGATACACATATCTCTTGAATTTCCAAAGTTGTACAAGGATCTAAAGGGATTTTTATATCCATTCTAATCTTTTATTCATTCTGCTCCCTTCCATTTGTGTGCATTCCGTCCCTCCCTTTCTATTTGCGATTTTCAAAGGCGCACTCTTGCCTGAATATTTCATGGATTTATGTATTGTTAGAGTTGAGAGAGAATGATTGTAATAAAAATATTTTTAATGAATGCCATCGTTATGTCCAGGTTTGGAAATGGAAAATTGGACATGTGTGTATATATATATATATATATATATATGTATATATATATATTATATATATATATATAACGTATATACATACATATATATACATGATAAATACATATGTAGATATACATTATATATACAGTATGTGTGTGCATTTGTGTCTGTGTCTAAGAGATTTAACTTTACCAAACGCGACTTCCATTTTTATTCAAATATTGAGTCGCACACAGTATTTGATACTTAATATCCTCTGACTGTGGAACGCATACCCAAGAGAAACTTATATATAATAAATGCTGCTACTTGGACCAGGATTCGAACCTATGCCGCAGAATTTAAACAAAACTAAACATTGACCCTAACCATTCGGCCATCAAGATAGGGAAAAGTTGCTTTTGTTTCATTTTCAAATAAAAAGACATGAATTTGTACAGGAATTATGTATAGCAGAACTAATATCAGCCTATGCCGCTCTTGTTAGCCATGTTTCTGAACTGGGTAGAAACGATTGAGAAAAAAATAATTCCACTCAGGATGACAATTTGGTTGATGATATATACAGCGTATACATATATATACATATATATACATATATATATATATATATATATTTATATATATATATATATATATACAGTATATATATATATATATATATATGTATATATATTTATATATAATATATATGTATATGTATATATATATATATATATATTTATATATATACATATATATATATATATGTGTGTATATATGTATATGAATATATATATATATATATATACATATATAAATGTGTCTGAGCGTAGATACCTTAACGAGGTGAAAAGGTTTGTATATCGCCATGATCAGCATAGCTGTACTATAGTCATTTTTTTTTAGCGAAGCAGATTTGCACAGACTCGCAGTGGTGCTCTTTTAGCTCGGTAAAGTTTCCTGATCGCTGATTGGTTGGACAAGATAATTCTTACCAATCAGTGATCAGGAAACTTTTCCGAGCTAAAAGGGCACCGCTGCGAGTCGGTGCAATTGCGCCTCATTAAAAGAAATTGACTATAGTCAGGGCCACCCATACATGGTTGGTTTGCTGTGAGCGAACAGAATAAAGTCTCCCACCATAACCAATCAGTAGTGATGAAAGGGCCAAACCCCAGACATGAATAAGTATATGTTTGAGGCCTTTGCTCAGCAATGGACTAGAAACGGTTACATTTGTTGTTGTTGTACAATATTTACGCAGTATATGTATATATATATATATATATATATATACACACATACTTATATATTTGCGTGTGTGTGTGTAAATGTGTAAATGTGTATTTATATAGATATATATATATATATATATATATATATATATATATATATATATATATACTGTAGTTACATATCAATGTGGTTTTACTATACTGAATATTGTTATTCATATCCCCTTGTATGTCCGGTAAAAATTGGAACAGAATAGAATTTTCGTTTTTTCTTTCGCACTTAGTAGAGGGAACCCAGAAAATTCTTTGTCTACTTTTCAGTCAAGATTGAATTTCCCCCTGCTTTTATTTTTGGGTTCAACTAATTTTTCCTTCTAAGTGGTTCCAGCTATCTTATGTCTAAAGTTCAAATTTGCAGCGAATGTTTTTATGTTAAACCGGCTGAAACAAATCTCTTTATATGTATGAAAAATCTATTTTAATGTTATTACTGTTCTTAAAATGATTCATTGTAACTGTTTATTACATAAGCATCTTGCTTTTCCAACTAGTGTTGTAACTTAGAAAAAAAAATAATAATAAGAATCAGACCTATCTGGCGCAACTCGGGACGGATATTGTGTATGATATTGTCGTTGTCTCTCACTATCACGCTGTTCACTGTAATGTTGCTACATTTAACATCATATTTAAAAGGGCTATATTAATAACTGTGTCTTTTTAATTGTAAATATTACTATGAAATTTGGCAGGAACAGAGAAACCATGTTTTACATTAGTCCTTGAAATTTTCATTTGGATATGTGAATTATACTAGGAACAATTTACACCACCGCCAAAAATAACCACTCAACCCATACCGAAATTAACGTTTGCTGGGGCTTTTCTATGGCAGATATCAATTTGAAAATTGGTATGGACAAAGTAAATATTCATCCCATAAATCCCTGAAAATTCCATTTACATATGTGAAGTATTCTACGAGTAATTTACGGCGCCGTCGAAAAAAGGCGAAAAATAGCTACTGTGACTTCTCTATGGAAAGTATCAATATGAAAATTAGTATAAATGTAGTTCACATACCGCTCATCAGACCCTGTGAAAATCATTTAGATATGTGTAAAACTCTAGGATTAGTTTGCTGCTCCTCACTGATTTCTTAGCTAAAGGTCGTCACTTACGAACTAAAGTGACAGCCAGGGCATGCCTATAGTAGGTATGAATATGAACACTGGCAGAAGCAAAGCTTTTATATATCTAAATAATCCCTTAAAATCTCATTTGAATTTATTTATTGGTATAAGAGTTATTGACCTCGCCACCGAAAATATCAGCTGCTACCCTCCTACCCGGCGATAATAATAAAAGGAAATCACTGGGCAATGAGTTGGG
The DNA here is from genome assembly GCF_036898095.1 of Palaemon carinicauda. Taxonomy (NCBI): domain Eukaryota; kingdom Metazoa; phylum Arthropoda; class Malacostraca; order Decapoda; family Palaemonidae; genus Palaemon; species Palaemon carinicauda. The sequence continues at coordinate 9,916,098 of NC_090759.1, read as the reverse complement.
TGTGATTCGTTCGCGAAAGTTTTGGCATTTCATATAATGTCACTCACTTCGTTTGCGACAATAATAATAATAATAATAATAATAATAATAATAATAATAATAATAATAATAGTGCCTAGGTTCCATCTAGTTTGGCCTCGTCCTACGGTCTCTCCTGTTTCTTTTAAAAATCGCTCATGAATACCAAAGGCAGGGGCCAGTAACAATGCCCTAGAGACTGACCACCCAAGCTAGAACCAGGCAGTGCCAGGTAATGACTGATGATGACTCATCAGGTAGATCTCCACGCTCCTACAAACAATCTTTAGCTCACAAGGTTGGTGAAGTTGCAGACACTACAAGAAACTATTAACTTTAAGCAGGACTCGAATCCCAGTCAGGCAGAAGGCTAGCCAGGGACGTTTACAATAAGCACCCTTCCTTTTTCACTCACGGATTTGATCTCGGTTATCTAACTAGCAAGGCGAAGATAGTAATTACTGGAGCAAATAGCATCGCGTCATCTCGCGAGGGCCGAACTATAAACATTTTGCAATCAGGGGGAGGGCAAAAGCGTTGGCTATTTATGTTCGTCTCTTGCTCTTCATTCACGGAACCTTTTATGCTAAATGAGGGCTTAAAAGAAATCTGTCATCTGCCTAAATGGAATCTCTTTTTTTCTGTCTGGTTTTATTTATGCTTTTGAAAGTGTGAAAGGATTTTTTTCAATTAGTGTGAAAAGTCAAATTAGACTGGCAGATAATCTCTCTCTCTCTCTCTCTCTCTCTCTCTCTCTCTCTCTCTCTCTCTCTCTCTCTCTCTCTCTCTCTCTCTCTCTCTCTCTATGTAAACTATTTTGTTGAAGTCATGGAAGCTATTGAATAAAGGCTTTGATGTATTCCGAGAATTAGGGCGAGAGTATTTCTGTGTTATTCTTTGAAAACGTATTTTTTCATTGAATTTATCCCGACTCTATAGAGGCTGATTGCCTAATGGGGAGACCGTGAAAAACATGGAATTTAAAATATGTCTTATGAACTAAGGTAGCTGTAATGCATATTATTGTAGGGATTATATTACAGAAGGGAGGAATCCTGCTGGGCTAGAAACCTTACCAGAGGGAAAGGAAAGGAATGGGAATGGGTTCAAATGAAAGAAAACAGAAATGGGTAGAATATTCCAAATGATCTGCTTTGCTTGAGCTGTTATCATTATCAGTTATTTGAAAAGTGTCGTAGTTTTCCTGAAAAGATGCTAAACAGTGACCAAATAATACTTGTAGTCTAAATGGAACAAAACCTGAAATAACACCTCTATTTGAAGTGACCAAAAAAGCACCTCTACTTGAACAAAGACCAAAAGACACCTCTAGTTGAAGTGACCAAAAAACACATCTAGTGGAACAATGACCAAAAAACAACCTTAGGTTGAACAGTGACCAAAAACCCCTCTACTTGAACAGTGACCAAGAAACAACCTTTAGTTGAACAGTGACAAAAACTCCTCTAATTGAACAGTGACCAAAAACCACATCTATTGGAACAGTGACCAAAAAACAATCTTTACTTGAACAGTGACAAAAAACACCTCTAATTGAACAGTGACCAAAAGACACTTCTAGTGGAACAGTGACCAAAAACAACCTTTAGTTGAACAGTGACAAAAAACACCTGTAATTGAACAGTGACCAAAAACCACATCTAGTGGAACAATGCCCAAAATACAACCTTTACTTGAACAGTGACAAAAAATACCTCTAATTGAACAATGACCAAAAGACACTTCTAGTGGAACAGTGACCAAAAACAACCTTTAGTTGAACAGTGACAAAAACATCTCGAATTAGACAGTGACCAAAATAATACATCAAGTGGAACAGTGTCAAAACACCTTTAGTTGAACAGTGACTAAATACCTTTAGTTGAAGAGTGACCAAAAAGCACCTATAGTTAAACAGTGTCCAAAAAACACCTCTCCTTGAACAGTGGCCAAAAAACCTTTAGTTGGACCGTGACAAAAAATTCCTCTAATTGAACAGTGACCAAAAAACACAAATAGTGGAACAATGACCAAAAAACAACCTTTAGTTGAACAGTGACAAAAAACACCTCTAATTGAACAGTGACCAAGAAACCCATGTAGTGGAGCAGTGACCACAAAACAACCTTTAGTTGAACAGTGACAAAAAACATCTCTAATTGAACAGTGACCAAAAACACCTCTACTTGAACAGTGACCAAAAAAACAACCTTTAGTTGATCAGTGACAAAAAAAAATATCTCTAATTGAACAGTGACCAAAAAACACATCTAGTGGAACAGTGACATAACACCTAAAGTTGAACAGTGACCAAAAACAACCTTTAGTTGAACAGTAACAAAAACACCTCTAATTGAAGAGTGACCAAATAGATACATGTAGTGGAAAAGTGGCAAAACATCTTTAGTTGAATAGTGACCAAAAAACACCTCTAGTTGAGAAGTGACAAAAACCACCTGTAGTGTACATGACAAAAAAAAAAAAAAAAAAAAAAAAAAAAAAAAAAAAAAAAAAAAAAAAAAAAAAAAAAAACAGTAGTGTTAATGAAAAAGAACACACTTAGTGTAAGTGAAGAAATACCAGTAGTGTCACAGTGATCAAAATACACTTTTAGTTGAATATTAGAAAAAAATAAACACCTTCAGTAGTACAGGGACCTAAAAACACATCTAGAGGTACAGTGATCAAAAGCACCTCTTGTGGAAGTGACCTAAAACGCCTATCGTTGAACAGTGACCAAAAATGCCTCTACCTGAACAGTGACCAAAAAATCTTCTCTAGTGGAACAGTGACAAAAACACCTGCAGTGTAAATGATAAGAAAACACCCGTAGTGTAAGTGAATAAATACCAATAGGTGAACAGTGACAAAAACTCCTCTAGTTGAACAGCGACCAAAAAACACCTCTAGTGAAGCAATGATAAAAAACTCCTCTAATTGATAAATGACCAAACAAACACCTCTTGTGGAATAGTGACCGAAAAACATCTCCAGAGGAACAGAGACCGAAAACAACTCTAGTGGAATAGTTACCCCCCCCCCCCAAAAAAAAAAAAAAAAAAAAAAAAAAAACTCTTAATTGAACAGTGACCAAAAACACTGAGAAAAAAAACACCCTAGTTGAACATTGACCATAAAATAACACCTCTAGGGGAACTGGTAGCAGGTTGGACATGGCACCAGCCACCAGTTGAGATAATATCGCTAAAGTGTTATGAGTCTTTTGACTGGTCAGACAGTACGCCTTCTCTCTGGTTATGGTTCATTTTCCCTTACTTACAGACCCACTCAGCGAATAGTTTGGCCTATTTTTTACTTATTCTCTTCTGTCCTCCTACACCTGACAGCACTGAGATTACCAACCAATTCTTCTTCACCCGAGAGGTTACTGAACTATAATTGTTCAGTAGCCACTTTCCTCTTGTTAAGGGTACAAGAGACTCTTTAGCTATGGTCAGCAGCTCTTCTAGGAGAAGGACACTGCAAAATCAAACCATTATTCGCTAGTCTTGGGTAGTGCCATAGCCTCTGTACCTTGGTCTTCCATTGTCTAGGGGTAGAGTTTTCTTGCTTAATCGTCGTTTCTCTTCCTCTTGTTTGGTTAAAGTTTTTATAGTTTATATAGGAGATATATTTTTTAATGTTGTTACTCTTCTTAAGAATTTTATTTTTCCTTGTTTCCTTTCCTCACTGAGCTATTTTCTCTGTTGGAGCTCTTGGGCTTATAGTATCCTGCTTTTCCAACTAGGGTTGTAGCTTAGCAATCAATAATAATAATAATAATAATAATAATAACAATAATGATAATAACAGTGACTTGAAAAACACCTGTAGTGGAAATGACAAAAATAACACCTCTAGTGCAACAATTACAAAAACACCTGTAGTGGAACAGTGACCCCTAAACACCTCTAGTGGAACAGTGTCAAAAACACCTGTCGTGGAACAGTGACAAAAACACCTCTAATTGAACAGTGACCTAAAAACACCTTTAGTGGAACAGTAACCAAAACACCTGTAGTGGAATGGTGACCAAAATTACCTATAGTTGAACAGTGACCAAAAAAAAAAAAAACACCTCTAGTGGAACAGGGACAAAACACACCTGTAGTGAAATAGTGACCTAAAACACCTCTAGTGGAACAGTGTCAAAAACACCTGTAGTGGAACAGTGACAAAAACACCTCTAATTGAACAGTGACCTATAAATACCTCTAGTGGAACAGTGACCAAAACACCTGTAGTGGAATGGTGACCAAAAATACATATAGTTGAACAGTGACTAAAAAACGCCTCTAGTGGAACAGTGACAAAAAAACACCTGTAGGAGAACATTAACTTGAAAACACCTTTAGTGGAACGGTGACAACAATACCTGTAGTGGACCAGTGACCTAAAAACACCTCTTTTGAAAGAGTGACAAAAATCACCTTTAGTGGAACATTGACATAAAAACGCCTTTATTGGAACAGTGACGAAAACACCTGTAATGGAACCGTGACTAAAAACAAATATAGTTGAACAGCGACCAAAACACACCTCTACTGGAATAGTGACCATAAAATACCACTAGTGAAACTATGACCAAAAACGCCTTCAGTGAAAAAGTGAACAAAAATCATCTAGTAGAACAGTGACCTAAAACACCTCTAGTTGAACAGTTAGAAAAAAACCCTCTAGCTGATTAGTGACCCCCCCCCAAAAAAAAAAAAAAACATTTCTAGTGGAACAGTGACCAAACATCTCTATTTGAACAGTGATGAAAAACACCTCTAGTGGAACAGTGAGCAAAATCACCTCTAATGGAATAGCGACCCCCCAAAAAACACCTCTAGTTGAATTGACAAAAAAAAAAAAAAATCTGGTGGAACTATGACGAAAAACACCTCTAGTGGGATAGTGATAGAAAACGCCTCTATTTGAACAGTAACCAAAAATCACCTCTAGTGGAACAGTGAACTAAACCACCTCTGTTTGAACAGTGACCGAAAAAAACACCTCTAGTGGAACAATGACCATAAAACACGTCTACTTCCTGTAGTGGAACAGTGACCAAAAACACCCCTACTTGAAGTGACCAAAAACGCCTCTAGTAGAACAGTGACCCAGTGCTTGAGGGTACACTCGGGCACACTATTCTATCTTATTTTTTTTCCTCTTATTTGGTAAAGTTTCTATAGTTTATATAGGAAATATCTGTTTTAATTTTGTTACTGTTCTTGATATATTACTGTATATATATTTTTCCTTGTTTCGTTTCTTCACTGGGCTGTTTTCCCTATTAGGTACCCTGGGCTTATAGCATCCTGCTTTTCCAACTAGGGCTGTATCTTAGTAAGTACGTAAGTAATAATAATAATAATAATAATAATAATAATAATAATGATGATAACAACAGTGACCAAAAAATTAAAAAAAAAGTTGAACAGTGACCCAAAACACACCTCTAGTGTAACTGTTACAAAGAAACCCTGTCGTGGAACAATGACCTAAAGACACCTTTAGTGGAACAGTGACAAACCCCTTTAGTGGAACAATGACAAATAACCATCTGTAGTATAGGTATCCAAGCATGAAAGGCCTGTAGTGTAAGTGACAAAAACGCCAATGTATTATAATAGTGGCCTACAAGTACCTCTAGTGGAACAGTGATAAAAACACCTGTAGTGGAGTGGAACATTGACCTAAAAACACCTCTAGTGGAATAGTGACATAAAACACCTCAATTTGAACAGTGACAAAAACACCTGTAGTGGAACATTGGCCTGAAACTCCTCTAGTGGAGTAGTGACCTAATACACCTCAATTTGAACAGTGACAAAAAACACCTGTAGTGGAACATTGGCCTAAAACTCCTCTAGTGGAGTAGTGACCTAATACACCTCAATTTGAATAGTGACAAAAAACACCTGTAGTGGAACATTGACCTAAAACTCCTCGAGTGGAATAGTAACTTAAAACACCTCAATTTGAACAGTGACAAAAAACACCTGTAGTGGAACATTGACCTAAAACTCCTCTAGTGGATAGTGACTTAAAACACCTCAATTTGAACAGTGACAAAAAACACCTGTAGTGGAACATTGACCTAAAACACCTCTATTGGAACAGTAATAAGAACACCTGTAGTGGAACAGTGACCAAAACCACCTGTAGTTTAAGTAACCAATAAAAAGACCTGTGACAAGAAACACATGTAGTGGAATAGTTACAAAAAAGGTGTATTAAATATATAAAGTATTTTTGCTAGCACTGCGAAACCCTATACTTCAAAAAAAAAGAAAAAAAAAAGACTGACATCTTGATTAAGAAAGGTTGGTAGTATTTATGTAAATGCCTGGAGGTCTTAGTAAGCTAAAGGAACAGGGAGTTTATATCTCAAGCCTAATAAGTTTGAGCATAAAGCTGAGGATACCGTTGAAAGGGGATTATAATATTCACAATAAATCATAACAACAGTATTGATAAAACAGAGGAAAATGGGGACGAAAGAAAACAGTAAAGGTAATAGCATTGAAATATACAAAAGAAGTAGTAAGAACAATTAGAGATTTCAGGTCTCCTCCAATGAAGATTGTCACCATTTTACTCAAGTGTACGGACCAAGCTTTCCCTCTTTCATCTGTTGACCGTTAATGAATTTACTGTGTAATAAATATCCTGGATCGGGATGGTGATCCAGATCACTACCAACATCTAATCAATTCTAAACTAACCCATTTCTGACATATCCAGAAATTTTCATTAAAATGCATCCGTAACTTTTTGAGTTAGTCTGGTGACACACAAACAAAAAGACAGAAGTTAGAAGGACTGGAGTGCCCGTGTGGGCATCTCATCCAGACAATGGACCACATATTACGTGTTTGTGTACATGGGCCAAACTGTACAGATTTGGACCTCTAATAATGTAATCATGCCGCTATGCAGTGGATAGAATGTTGCAGTGATAAGATAGGATGATGATGGCGGTAAAAAAAGACTATAATAATGACAAGGATGATGTCTAAGTATAAAAAACTTATAAATCCAGATTGATGGAGTTTTCAGAAGCTTAGAGGCTATCTCGTAATATCTTGTCACTTGTCAGCCTCTTTATTAGAAAATTTAAAGATATTTCATTTACCTCATTATTTACGCTTTATGATTTCATCTTTTATTTTTTTATTAAATGTGAAATATGATTTTCCGTCGGATTTTGACTAATTGGCATAGCAAGAAATAAATAGGAATTTCCAATTGTTCGATTCATGGCGATATTGGGTATGA